>NW_021853485.1:6046100-6059484 GCF_003651465.1 Formica exsecta
ATGTGTATATGATTTTTTATATAAATATATCTATATATTCTATATCTCTTTATATCTCCTCATTGGTATTTTTGCCGAAATCGCAATAGAAGAATCCGCGACCAATGTCGTGTTTTTCAACACAAATTTATACGGTTCATTACGCACTGTCTTCATTCTTCATTAAAACAATTAAATTGCGAGTTGATGAAGCAGCAGCTTTCGTGAATCGTAAAAAATGAAATTACATTCGTCGCGAAAGCCCTAGGATCGAATTCTCTAATCATATTATATTGTATTAGCTTTTAGCTCGACAAGTTATAACTACGAGAGCAAACAGTTTACGCGCAGCTAAATATTCTATGCAATATGCACACGCGGGTGCACACGAGAAGCACGCGGGGGTTGGTGCGGAACGGGGGAGTCTCTCGGGCGGGACGATCCCGGGGTGCACAGCGTTTGGAATAAGAGCTTATCGATCCAATTTCCGGGGATCAAGCAGCGAGAGTGCGGAGACATAGCCGCGTCACGCTTATCACGGTCGGATTAAGGACACCTTAAGTCTTCGACACGCGTCTCCAAGGGGCGCACCACACAAAGCCGCATGTTTCCGATGCGATACATCGTTCAGAGAGCACAATATGGATTCCCTCTCTGCGATTTTACCCGAAAAGATTACGTGACTGTTTATGAGCAATTAAATAGAACAGCGATGTAAATTTATTAGAAAAGAGAAAAAAATTTGCAAAAGTTTTTAATTTAAAATCTCATAATAAAATAAATAAATAAAATATAGTATTTTGTAATAATAAATAAATAAATAATTGAAATAAAATATTTTAGATACAATGGTTTTCTCTCTCTTTTTTAGTTATATAAATAGAAGAATCTAATAGATTTTATATTAAGATGACTCAAGTTGATTTATGACTTTGCTCATATACATCCATTACAAAATAGATGAGAATGATGTTTAGTCATTTATTTGAAACAGAACAATTTCGAACTGCACAAATAAGTTTCTTTATAAAAATATGTACTATAAAAATCTTTATAATAATGTAACTGATATTTTCTCATTCTTCGTGTTTTATAATCAATTCATATGATCGATAATTATCACCAACGCCAGTGTTATTAGTAATCGATCGATTGCAAGCGCGTAATTTATCAATCGTTCAACGGAGGTTCGTTTTGAGCTACGTCGTGATTTGCATACCTCGCGTTCTGGCATCGCGCCAATTCGCAGGCGCTTTTGAAATGTATTTTTCGTGACTCGAAAAGGAATGCGCGAATTGTTAATAAAAAAAAATATATCTTCAATATGACAGATTCACATTTATTTATTAACAGAATTTATAAATAGAAATACTTGTCTCCTTAAAACTTGTAATTATTGGAAAATTAAACGTTGATAATTAGAGATCGATTAGTCATTTTGCTCCACGTGTTCTACGTATATTATATCGCGCCGCATTTACGTCGATAGTACTTTACTTTGTGACGCAATGTACGTACTTTCGACACGCGAGCGACCGAATCCAGTTTGTCCTGTCGACAGAACACTTCGTCGCCACCGGGGGATAACACTCGCGTCTCGTTTCGAGGCAGCGAAGCGAGGACGTAGCGTAGAAGCTTTATCGGTAAAAAAGCTTTCTACCGGATAGGTCTTTCACGGTGCAAGAAAGCGCTTTCTCATCGGTCGCGTAGGCGGACAGCCGTCACGAACGACAATGTGATATTTTCACGAAAATACGCGGTTCGAGGCGTATCTTTTTCCTTTCTCCCCTGACTCGCCGCTTGGATTTTAATTCACTCCGCAATTTTCTCGACGTATTGATTTTTTTTTTTTTTTATTTACGATGCTTGCAATATGTAAGAAATTTAATCGTTATATTTTCAATCCTTCTTTAGCAAGATTTATAATTTGTGTGTGTATAAAAGTTTCAGCAAAAATAATTAATAAAAGTAATTAGAGAGGCAGAAAAATAAAATATCATTCATATGATACAATATCTAGAAATTTTATTCAAGTAGTTGAAGAAAAATGAAGATGCAAGAGAAAAATGCAATTTATTGTAAATATATTTGAATTGGATATAAAACAATGAAATGTAAAAAAGGAGAGAGAAGAGAATGTGTGAATGTGTGCATATGTGTTGTGAACGTCTAGAAAGTTTGGAAAACTCTGTTTTAGACGGTAGAAAATTGATGATTATTCGTTAGAGAGGCTTTATTTATAACGGACAATTAATAGCACGAGAGAAAAACCACGTATGCGCGCCATTCCTACTTCGTAGGCGGAAAATGCATTGAGGTTATATAAATAACGGGCGCGTGAGAACGTCAGCACTCGGCTTTTAATCTCGTTAAAATAAAAAAAAGAAGATAGAACACGCGCTTCTGTCGGCTCATCTATCTCAGTATCCATTGGAGAGATCATCTTTTTATCGTCTCCTACCACCAATCCCTATCCACGAAGACCGCGTCCGCAACTCAGCCACCGGTCTCTCTTTGTTCCTACATCCATTAACCGCAAGGCGTCATCGGTGGTTGGATGTAGTCGCTCGTTCGATGTGGAAAATAAAAAATATGCATGAGGTCTCGTTCCTTTGTCCGCAACCGCGAGATGAATGCACGTCCGTCGTTACTTCAATATATCGCGCTAATGAGTAAATATCTCTCGCGTATCTCGCACACGTATTGCATATCTCGATCGGAGAATACTGACGAAAAACTTACATCTTGCAAGGCTCGAAAGAAATGGTTCTCTTTTTTCTTTACCTGATATGCCTAATAATTAAAACATGATTGATAACAATCGCAAAATAGATTTAAATCTCGATATCTGTTAATACACTATTGTGCGTGTATATTTGTGTATGTGTGTATGAAACGCTTAATTATTGCATTCGAGCATCGTGCAAATTTTAACGCTAAATTTTTGGTGACAATACACTCGTTATAATACAAAACACAATGAAAATCAAATTAATTTTATCCCTTGACACTTGCATTTAACGTATTAAACATTAAACCAACAATTAAAGCAAATTTCTATATATCGCTTGAAGCTATACCATGAACGAGCAATTATAAGGGATAATATCATCTGCACGGAAAAAAAAGATTAGCAACAGGAGCTAATATATAGCTGTGATAGCTAAAATGTGTCCTTAAAATAAGGACAGCTAATACTGTTGCTGCCCAAGCTAAATTTATTAGCTATTTTTTTTTTTTTTTAGCTATTTTAACGCGTCGATGTTGTCAATGACAGCGTCGCAGAAACAATTAAACAATTGTGAATCGAAGATTCGCGCGCATACCCATAAACTTAGCTGCGCGTGCTAAATGTTTTAGCTATAAAGCATATTCCGCAATGTATGCGCATAGTATGAAATTTAGGTACGGTTGCTATCTTTATAGCTGCTCGTGTTAATATACCCTTTCAATTTCAGCTAATAAATTTTCATGCCACAATTGCTTAGTATTTGCCTAGTATTTTTTATTCCAAACGCGATTCGCAATAAAATCACATTAATTGATCACTCAAAGCGATATACGTTTAATAATCGCGATTATCATTTAATTTATATACAATACCTTCGATGAAACTCTGATATTACGAATCTGATATACAAATCCAATCGCGAGTGCCAATCTGGCAAAAAAATTGTCTATCTAAAAAGATAATTATTATAACGCAAATATGATCATTTATTATGCCATTCTCGTGCGAGGAGCGAGTAATCCGCGAGAGCAGCATAGCGCGCTAATTCTGCTTGTTACATTCGCGGGATCTATTCCACTGTGGAGAGAAAAGCGTGTCGAGAGTATAGCTGCGGTGGAAACGAGACGGCCGGCTCTCCAAGTCCAAGTCTATTAACTTAGAGACTGTATAATGGGATAGGGTGCCCCTGGGAGTAATGTACACTGAGAAACTCCAGGCGCTTCTCTTGCTCTTCTATTCTACGCGTTGTACCAACCAGCCCGCGCCAGCTGGATGCAGCATCGTCGAGCTGATTCGCCCGATATATGTTTACTCGTCATATATCTATATATTGTATATCCGTTTCCGCAATCGGCCAGTAGATATCCGCTGCAATTTTAGCTACCGCAGTTGCCCTGGACCAGCTGCATTTACCCGCGCATCCTGCAACGTTGCATTTTCTTCGCTGTGGTTATCATTCTATCATCGCGTTTCCACTTTCTTGTATTCTTCTTTTACGCTCGTGGATCCGTCGAAATCGGAAAAGCAATGGAGAAACGATGGCGATATATCAAAAGACTGAACATACTTCTCATTTGTGATAATTTATGTAGAAAGTTTAGCTAAAGGAATATTTGTGGCAATATAAAATTTTTTTATCGTTTCTCTTCTAAAGTTTACATCATACGTAATTAAAATTTTCTATTTTAATATAATTACAATATAATTCAAAATAATACAAATATAATAAAAATATTTTATGCATATTCCGAAAAAAAAAAAAGAATTTATCCGTATATATAAGCTCCTACACCTGACAAATAAAAACAAATTGATGCAAATTCAAATCAATCCTATCGATAACATTACAGGTTAACAATTGCCGTCACAAAATGCATTGATAGGAGAATAAACGCGCAATCTCAATTGTACTCTGATATTGTAAGAATAAATCATTCGATTTACACAAAATCCGGCTGCAAATATCCGCATGCAAAACGAACATTCGTTTACACAGTACACAGTCGTTTTCTACGCGCGCATTCAGCTTATTCTGTCTCGTTCAATATTTGTTCGCCTTTAATTGATTTCAACGTCGCGGCGTAACAAGACTTATTTTTACTGTCGCCATCACTGTGCCTTGCGTTTTCTTCCTCGGTATTTATCTTGTATCTACCCTATTGTATCTCCGTATTGTACAGTGTTTTTCCGCCCTGGGGACTTTACTCCGGGGACATAATAAACCTTCCTCATTCGCAGCGGTTTATCTCCGTTGCGTTCCCTCGCGGGGACGTTGCGGAGAACGCGAAAAGACGTCATCGTCTGTCTAGCCGTTATCGTCTATCTACTTGCAAACCTCACACTAATGCATACTTTTTTCTCTTATATGTTATTTTATTCGCGCAAACATATAAGAGGTAAGTCGACAATTCTCCTCGATATTTAGAAAAAGCAAAGACGATCGTAAGGCGGTACACAATTGTAAAAGTAAGATAATTAGCGAAAAACAAAAGATTAATAAAAAATTAAAATTTTCAAATACAATTTTTTGTAAAAGATGTTATAAATTTACTTTTAGTAAACATAGAACGCCAATGGATCTTATCAGTGTTTCGTCTTGTTGTTGATGATTTGAAAATAAATGCGCGCGCTGCATTTTATATTCATGCGAGGAATCTTAGAGCCGCAGGATGTGTTCTCGCATAATATCGTACCAATTGCATCGAATGCACCAAGTGCATTTCGATCAGTGATGCACGCCACTTCCGCCATCAAAGGTCATGCGCAAATCCCGTATGCAATATACATGGGACACGTTGCATTATACACACGTGTTGCATCGCAGTCGATTAAGCACGGGTAATTTAGGATATCCGAGTAAACATAAACATACTTCTCGAATCCTGCGCCCTTCGAATCACTTGTCAAACTTGGATCTCAATGTCTCGTTAAATATGACAATTGCCATATTTCTTAAACCTTACATTATTATCTACTGTAATAATATCCAATTTATTATTGGTTGAATTAAAACATATTTATTTGAGTTTCTTTTTTAATTTATAAATATCGATTAATAGGATTTGAAACTTTTCGTAATGTTTTGCAGAATTCATAATATAATGCGGAAGTGGGAACGTACATTATTATAATTATATATAAATTGTTTTCGTTTTTATTTCGGGTTAATCAAAAGGCCTCACATGATGGTGACAGCTAACATTATAATTAGTTAGAGCTTGTTTGTGATATCGCGTCTTTTCGGTCTTCCGAATGATATACATAGAGTTGCATATAACTTAAATTTTCAATAAAATTGTTGCGGTTACCACCGATGTTCTCCGCAACTCAAACTTTCCTGACGCTTTATAATAATGACAACGTATTTACAATAACGCCATTTAACTATGCGTATAAAAGTTAGTCGGTTAAATTTCAATGCATTACATATCTCGTATTCACGTAACGAAGCGCGAAACCAACTTTCGTAAAATTTTTAAACCGGATAAAATCTACGATGCTTTATGGCGTTAATTAACATTCATTGGAATACGTAGGATACAGAAATTTCAATAGTTATAGTCTTATATAATACTCATTATATAATAAATTGAACGTACGTATTTACGTAGGAAGAAAGAATGAAATGCATATAAACAAGCATACAAACAAAAATAAATTAAAGAACCGAGAAAAAAATAATTTACAGGCGAAATATTTTTTGCCTTTTTCTGTTAAATAAAATATATCTTCATACATTTCTGATGAATTCTTTTAGCCCTTTAATTTTTTCGTATTTTTATATTCTACGTTTGTGAGAAATCAATTTTGCATTTCCTTTCTAGCTCGTCATATATTTTGACGAGAGCGATAATTAAACCAGTAATGTATATAATATAACGAGGAATGCGCCGCTTCATCTTTTCCCCGCCTACTCTTTGCGCTTTTACGTCAGGATTTCACAATTACCTTCCGCTCTCACCTTGGAATGTCGATTATTAGTCGTAACTTCCGGGCGACGCCGTAGGTGACGAGTTATGAAGATTCTTCCACTCGCGGATGCATATTTCTTCATATTAATTGCTATATGTGTCAGCGTTGCATCAAATAGCAAAGTATATTGCTAGGCTATTTATAAGCATTTGCGCGAAACATTCTTAGATTCTTCAATGGCATTCCAAAATATTACTCTGTTTATTTATTAATACCTACAATTGATATTATTTTGTGCAATTTTAACTGCAATCTAATCATAATCGGATAATAAATAAATTTTACTGAGAGTATAAATTTTTTGATGTTGTAACATTTTATAAATTGGAAATAAAAATTTAGCTAAATTTGATAAATTCTCAAATATTTCTCTTTCTCTTTGCATAAACATTTGCAACAACTAAAATATAAATTTGTTTATATTTTAATTGAATTTGCAACAGAATAAAGGATTTTTTCAGCAAAATCAATATCAATAATGTAAATAGCATATAATATATCTTGTAAATATGACGAAATGGCAATATTTATTTCTTGCGAATTTTGGGGTTAATAATGTCACGATAAAATAGAAAATATTTCCTTGTTCTCCGAGGACTCACTGAGAGAAAATCCAAGTATCTCCGCTTTCTTGGTGTAATATGGTACGCAATGTAAGATATATGTAAAGAAATATCTGTCCGCGTGCGTTCGTGTAAGCTGTGCTTCGCGGCAGATTATAATATAAGGAGATGAAGCATTCTCTTAAGCGCATGCCTAGATTTATTTGACAAGCAATTGCTTCCTTCCGCTAAATTAGCGCATGTGTGTGCATTTTATGTTTATGAGTCTACACACAGATTTTTAGATTTTCTCACACATATTTTGTCTAACGTAATTTACATTACATTTATTCACTGGATTAAAAAATTTATATTAATTATAGCTTCAAAATTTCGTTTTTGGATAAATATAACATAAATTGTGTTTAGAAAGATGCTACGTTTTTATATAAATAGATAATGTTTTTCGCATTTTTATTCATCTACAGATTCTGAAATAATTTAAGGAGACAATATATTTTCTCGCAATTTTTTAAATATTCATCGTTAAATATCTTTATAAAATTAAAATTAGTTTTTGTTCATAATATAATACTTGCTTTAATATTCTTAACCTTTGAGTTGAAAAAACACAACTTTTTCTGATTCTATCTTCCGAAATATAAAAATTTTATTTCTACATCATTTATTTGTAATAAATTATTACATTTTTCTTTAATTCTTTAATCGTTTGCAAATAAATTTACCGTGGTTCGCGCAGCTTGTCTGATCGACATAATGTAAAAGTAATCTCAATTGACTCTAAAGAGTGCAAATAAGGGATGATATCAAATGGACGATAACGCGATAACGGATCACTGGATCAATTAGAAAGTCATGATCCTGTTATGTCAATTGCTCGACGAGAATTCGCAGATCGGTCCGTTAGACGAGCGCACGCCGGGAAGAGAGACAGTAACTTGAGTACATACCGATAGCTGGCTGGCAACTGGAGAATCGAGAACGGGCGTAGGGTTAATTGGCCGCTTGACGTTCGGTTTTGCTCCCGGCACACACATTCCTAATCTCCCGAGTTCGCCCAAGTGCTCGTGTGGTCTTCGTGCCAATTTTCACACGAAAATTTTGGTTCAGTTCACATTGGTTTTCGATGGAAAAACGCTACGCGCTTCTTCAGGACGGGTTTAATTTCTAGCAAAACCTCTCATTCTTCGGTTTTTGGAGTTAGGTGCCATATTCATGGGCTTTTCGAATTGTTAATTATTTTATTTGTTTTATTGAAGAGGACAAAACACCGAATCGAGTGGAAGAAATAAGATTCTAGAGATATATAGTTTTAAAATATGTGGATGTGAAAATTGAAATATGTAAAGTGACGTAAACTTTCATGTGATATATAAATATATAATTTTTTAATCTATATTTCTATATTTCAAATAAATGATTTTTTTAAAGTGTGGTCTAATTACGCGGTTAATTACGTTAAAACAATAAAACGAATTCTTATTAACTTTTACATCGAATATGATGAGAAAGCTTATATTGGAAAATTGTAATATTTTGTCTAGAAATAGCTCTTATTCCCCTACTTGTGTTATTTACTATTGATATAGCGAAAATCCTTTATGACAAAAAAATTCAGGCAGGCGCGAGTCGTTCCGTTTGCCGAATGAGATACGAGGATGATGGTGAGTGCATCGTCTTATCGTAAAAAGGAGCCGCTTTCGACTCACTGTAAAAAATTACGTTTCTGCCCTCTCGAGTAAGAACTTTACGATAGCGATAAACAGGCAAATTATGATGCGCTCGCCTATATCGTTCAATGTTTGTACCTTTTTTTTTCATAGAGCTACGAAATATCCACATATATTCCCGCCTAGATGCGTCTCGCGAATAAAAGTGCTTGCCCGTCTCTCAACATGATAAAATATTAATTTACATATTTGCGTTCGTTATTGATATCGCGTTTTTCTTATGGCTTCTTAAAATTTGAAAATCGTATTTGACAATATGTGCGCATTGAAAATTTTATTAATTATTATAAAAAAAAAGGAGGGAAAAATAACATTGATTATAAAAAATATTATATTTGCTTAAATAATTTTTTTTTTAGATATGCATATCTCTTAGAATGGTTTTTAATTGAAGAAAATTATCATTGGGTTCGTGTGTGTAATATCATTGTAACAATATATTACAAAAAATATATTGATGATTAAAGATTTGTTATATCTTTGCACATCTCTGAAGCTTTTATTTTCTTTTCACTTTTAATCATTCATAATTCAATAATTTTCCACGTTTCCGCAATTTATTCAGATAAAGTCACAATTCACTCTTTAACAATAGACATCGCTGTTTGCCGCACACATTTATACAGACACACACATACAAACCACATCACAAATAGGTCTATTATCGAACATCAACCGTATAAAATTAACATTAATTCTTCCTGGGTGCTTCGGAGATTTCTTTTCAGAGCCTTAAATTTCCCTTCCTATCGCGATCGGCCTTCGTCTGTTTCCTAATGACGATCGACCCGGCCATTTCGCGAGATTGGCATCGTAGATCGCAAACGAAGTGGATTCGATTCTGCTGCGCATTATTTTGGGATACCAAAATCCGGCGGAAATTATACCGCTGCTAGGTTTCTCAACTTGATTTGATTTGCTCAACTAGGGATACATAATACGGTCATTCGCCGCTGATGAACTTCCACTCCAGCCGCGGCCGGTAGTTTCTGCCTTCTGTACAAAGCCTCGGACCATGTAATTACCGCCCACGCGTACAAATCGTTTCAAAGGGACGATGAGAGAGTATGTGCCTCGGACACTTGTCAGTGTCCTCTTTGGACCAAACAACTTTGTGCTAAATTAACATACATATACTCGCGGTCCAATCCAGAAGTCGAACGAACTGCACTTGACTTGCAGAATAATTAAGATGTATATTTTAAAGATAGCTTTGAAATGTCACTTTGCGGAATGAGCGTACGATCTAGCTTTATTGAAATTTTTCAGGAAACGTTTATATAACTACTTTAAATTATCTTCTCTCTTACGCGTTCGATAAAATTGTGTTATTTATTGATAATTCTAAAAATTCTTAAAAAATCTTTCAATCGTTTATATCTGAAAAACTATTGATACACATTGATCAAAGAATTTAACCGGGTAGATCTGAAGTGTCTTGTACATCTTCTGTACAAATATATTTCATTTTTTGAAAGGAGTATATAAAAATACGCGCACATTATTTAAAGTCCAACTTTTCTGATCAGAAATATTGCGATGTGAGAACAGCTAGAAATATTCATTATATCGAAACCGGTCATTTTTCTTTTAAGAATCGTTGCATATCGAGCATTCTCTGTATTTCGAGAAGTTCTTCTCAATTTAACTGCTACGTCGCGTCTATTCGACTTGTGTTGAAGAAAAATTGCCTGTCGATTTCGTCGGTCGTTGCTCGGAAACGAAGAATTAGGACGATAGTGTCCGGCCGTTGCGAGATAGTTATCATGTGCAAGCGCATTTCCATGACTTCCGGAAGACCGTAAAACGACTGTATTCTTTTCTGATTGCCGTCTTTCATGCGAAACTTACTGATTATGTAAAATGGACCAGATCACGCCCTTTAATTTTATATCGCACGTTTTGATACGACTGCGCGAAATATTATACTAAATATCGAGTAATAACGCCACTATCTAGTATCATCAATATCTAGGTAAAAATTATAATGTGAAGACAACGAAATACATTTACATACGAAGAGTGCACAAACTCTGTGTGCAAAAAATAATATATTTTTCTTAACTCGTAATTCCTAAATTTATAACATCTAAATCTATGATGGATTCAGATATACATATTGACATTTATTACCTCTTTTATAACTAATTTTTATCTCTAAAAATGCTGTGGATAGTTCATATTTAATTAAATTGAAATTAAAGCAAAAAATGTATAAACAATTATTTAAATTAGTAATGTATAATCTAATGTTTCTTAAATATTAATATTAAGCTAATTATATATTTATTTACATTATTAATTTATCATAGGAATGATTACTTAACGTACGAATAATCATTTTACATACATCTTTTTGCCGAGTACTCAATTTTCTTTAAGCCTTCGTAAAAATGAATAACGAGAAGAGTGCATGTCATCTTTTAATCTAAATATAATGACGAATGGAGAATCATAATTCTTAGTATTAAGTTCAAAAAGAACAGTCATAGATTACGTCGGCAAAAAGCTTCGCGGCAAATTCGTCGCTGCCGCTGCTACGGCGGTTTCTTCGGGTACACACTTGAAATCGCCTGACGCCGAAGATATGGAAGAGAGGAAATCAATCTTCTCGCTCCATCTTCCGCCAGCCGCTTTCGCGACGCGCAAAATGCATTTTCGCGTATTCCCGCGTCGTTCCCCGAACCACTTACGTCGTATCGAGGCGCCGCAAACGGCGTCGACGTGTTGCACTCGACAGATCGCTCGCGACTACGACGACGACGACGACGTTTCTGACAAACGACGCCGGTCTCGTCGTTCTCACCGGGCTTGACGATGGAAAAACGGTCGCACGAGCGATTATCGCGAGTCGTTATGGTCGTTGAAATTAGTTTTGCTGGACTTATTAGGACGTCACGCGGGAATGCTCCCTTGCGATGACGCTCGCGTGACAGATATGCGAAAGTGCGAGACTGACGCGTTACGCGTTCGCGAGATTTCGCGCAAATGGAATTCCTTTGAAACTCGCGGATGAAAAATGACGAACGGAAAACGAGGAGCGATTCCCGCGATTATAATGAGACTTTTATCGTTATACAAAATATTCTCCTGAAGAATCGGACAAACCTTTCAGGCTGTTTCTTTCAGAAATAAATAAGTCTGAAAAAAAATCGTTTAGACTTTTTAAAGCAAAATTATGTTACACACATGCAATTCTTTATTCGTTATATGCTATAATAAGCGCTTAGTATCTTTATAAAATATATATTATCTCTAATAATATGTATATGTATATATATTTCATCGCGAATCTTAAAATTTTATGACTATTGATTTGAAAATACAAAATGTATTTTTATTGGTTTTTTTTGGTGTCATGTTATTTTAATATCTTTATTAAATTTTTTAAAAATTGATTGTAAAATATCCTATATTATATTTTATATGCGAAGGGGCTCTGTGGTCTATCAATTCTACGCGAACAATACTACTCAATATTTAGTGGTCCCAAGTCGGCTTTACTTGGTTAAAAATCCTGGCGACGTGCTGCTGTTACAAGTTATGGTCCATCGAAATTGCCGAATTGTTTGTTACTTTTTGGCAAACACAAAGTTCACGACTGATAGTCGCGACGAACAGTTGGCAAATTCTGTTTGCTCGATCTACGCGTCTTATAATGGTGATGTTATATATGTATACATATACATAGATTGCGTCTGTGTAGTTGTTGTTTACCGAAAAGTAGGCTTCAACTTGGATAGGAAACATTCCTGCATCCATGTCTATATAAATTTATCTCATTCTTAAAGTTAGTAGAAGTCAAAGTTTAGTCGTGACTTTCGAACACACTCTTTATATACAGGGTGGCCAACTAGACTTGATTATTCCTATTAAATAGTATATTTTGGTATTTCTGACAAGAATCAGGTGTGCGAAAAAAGCCGTTTTACTTTAAAGGCGTTATGAGAAAAACCATACTCTTCGGTATAAAGTCGACCCGCTGCCGCCCGGTTGTTTTAGTCAGATGAAATTCCATTCGGGAGTAAAACTTAATGCCCGATACACGCCAAGCGAGAAATGTTTCCATCCATCATGATCAGCTTCCATTATTTTGTCATTCCTTCGCCGACAGAGTTTCCAGCGTTCACGAACCGATACACTAATGCCCCTGCACCAATACAAACCTGCTTGTACAATATTGCCGAGAGCTCCGTGGCGGTAAGACGAAATTCCAACGAGACGTGCTTCTCGCGAGACATTATAGCAAATTTCTCGCTTTCAAAGCATGGCGAGTGTTGTAGAAAGAATACATCACGAAAAATTATTGCATCATTAATAAGAATACATTTAAACATTTTCATGCCACTTGTTATCTTCGTAAATTTTTTCTTTTTCAAGATATATAAAATTATAAAATTATTTTTAAT
>NW_021853485.1:6060325-6107593 GCF_003651465.1 Formica exsecta
ATAATATTTAATTATGTGTTTTTTAGTTTTATTAATATAAAAAATTATAATTATTGTTACGTTCGTTTTCTTGTTATATTTGTTCACTTAATCAATCACATATTTTAACTAAAAATACGATCGTCGATTTCAATTAGTTTTTGACAGTTAGTTACTGTTTGCTATATACGCGCGCGCGTGTGTCCGTGTGGTTGTATGCGTATATGCTCGAAGGATTGACAAGGAAATCTGGATATCGTTTGACGATCCGTATACAGTAATTTCGCCGACGATACGGCCATACAACTACGCAGAACCTCCGGTTTTAATATTCATACTTGCTCATCCATATGCTCCTTCTCAATACCTTCGCTCTGCGTGCATAATGTCCATATGATCGGCCGTTTCCATCAGCGAGAAGGCCGACTTTGAAAAATGCATGCTCATTTTACGAGCATCGCTGTTAATAAAGCGTGAGTGATGTTTACAGCAGAAAATTTTTATTGCCTAGCCGAACTACATGAAATATTGTGCATTTCGTGCGATTGACACAGAACATTGCTGAATATTTCAATATTGAAATTTTCCATAATATCAGAAGCATATCGAGTGGAAATGCGGTGAAAGAACAAAAGAAAAATATATCGTACAGTAATGAAAACTATTTCTTGCGTTTTTGCATATTTTTATTCGTAATTATTTTTTAATGCTATTTTTCATCAACGGTATTTTTACGAATACACCTCTCTCATACATTACAAGATTTTCATTTACGACTATCCGAAAAAAAATTGGATAAAACTTTGAGCGATTGAGCACTGATTACATAAATCCAAGAGCTTGACAAAATCGTATTAACAGATAATTCCGAAGAAAAATAGACAGCAAGACAGTTCACACAGTGAATCGAAGAGCACGCGATGTCTGTTCTCCGTGTCTCGCCTCAATTCCCTCTCTCTTGGGATAGCTCTCGGCAGCGAGCAGAATGTAACGGTCCTCTTAGAACCCGGACTTAACGTCGACCATATTTCATCTCGCTGCACGACGCGTCCCTTCGCGCTAAGTTTCCTTGAGATTACGCCGCCATAAGCCGGCTGCTTAATTATACCGCGCGCGGTTTGTGCAATGGCAGCGAGAGAGCACGTTGCAGGACGCCCGAAGCCCGAATCGTCACGCGACCGGGGATATTGCAAGTGCGAGGAGGAACACATAATTAACGGTACAGAATGCGGGCGACAACAGCGAGGATATCGCGTACAACCATAACACGGCGGGCTAAATACACGATAATACGGTAACGTATCGGTATACGAGCTCGAGAACAGCGTGGATGATGACGATAGACGATATAATGTCGTATAAAGTTGCAACGGATACCGTAAACAGAATCGTTTGAACCAATGAGGCGCCGTTGCATGCGGAATGAGGATATCATGCTCTTGAAACTTTGATAATATAAAGATTTTTATGATTGAAATGCTTACTCCTTTAGAAAGTAATCTCATATAATCTATTAATTCTATCATTCTCAAAATGTGAGCGAATTCATCCATCTATGCGGCCGTTAATTATTAATATTAAAGCGTTTTTGCATTGATTTATTCTGAAAAGAAACATTTAAAAGAACAATATTATCAAGAAATAATCTACTAATTTATTTTAACACACATACATATACAGCAATTTTTTATATATATTAAAAATATTAATATCAAAGTTTTCATTATTATAACAACACATAGTATATAATTATCGGATAATAATTAATTAAATAATCTTTAGGAGAATGTGGCTATATTCTTGTCTGGTTGATTTTATATTTTTATCGTTAAAGTTTTATTTAATAACAAGATTATTATCACGCGCGCGAAGAAATAATATTTTAATATATTTCATGAAGTAACTTTTTTTTTTTTAAAAAGGAAAGTTTTCGTGCTTTGTATAAAAGAGTAATTAAGATAAGCTTCAAAGCCATGGTCTTTAAAATTAAAGAAAATTTCTCGCTTTCAAAGCATGGCGAGTGTTGTAGAAAGAATACATCACGAAAAATTATTGCATCATTAATAAGAATACATTTAAACATTTTCATGCCACTTGTTATCTTCGTAAATTTTTTCTTTTTCAAGATATATAAAATTATAAAATTATTTTTAATCAATTTTTTATATATATTAAAAATATTAATATCAAAGTTTTCATTATTATAACAACACATAGTATATAATTATCGGATAATAATTAATTAAATAATCTTTAGGAGAATGTGGCTATATTCTTGTCTGGTTGATTTTATATTTTTATCGTTAAAGTTTTATTTAATAACAAGATTATTATCACGCGCGCGAAGAAATAATATTTTAATATATTTCATGAAGTAACTTTTTTTTTTTTAAAAAGGAAAGTTTTCGTGCTTTGTATAAAAGAGTAATTAAGATAAGCTTCAAAGCCATGGTCTTTAAAATTAAAGACTGACCCGAGGACTGACTATATCAGAAATGTTACAACGTATCTTTTCTTTATATAAAACTCGATAAAAACGATTGAAACTGTTTTTCATCTAACATTTATCTTCCAAAGCATCTATTCGAATTACGCCTTCCGGGTCGAACAGATGGAGGTTACAAAAGAGTACGGCTGTGCGTTTCGACGGATAGGAAAATCGCGATTGGTGCGAGATCGTGTAACTGCCCAAACACGTATAACGCTTTCAAACTGGTGTAACATTTGCCACATACAAGAGCGCAAAAGTTTGCGATGCATTTCAAACACCCGTTTTCCATCGAGATCTTCTTCCAGAGCGGCGATTTTCGCCCCTAAGGCATCACATAGTGCAGAAATTTCAATATGTCTCAAAAAGGAAATTAATATAAGCGAGAAGCATGTATATATACATCTCGCTCTCATGATTTCCATGGAGCGTAGGGAAAATGTCAAGCAAATTCGTTTCTAGAAAATTCCTTACTCTTACTAATCTCTTTTTATCACTTCAAGAGTTTTTCATCTAGAATTCCTGCACTTGTACACCGTTATCTATTATCTACGGCAATATTGCCATCATGAATATTGCAAGAACGGAGAAAATCGAAATATCGTTGCGTTGTATCTATGGAATATTAGTAACAGGATATTAGTAACAGGATATTCGCAACAGTTATAATGTTTTTGAAAACGCGTCGGAGGGACTTGCATGCAAACTAACATACAATGTCGAATTATATTAGATAAAGCAAGACGAACAAAGAGCGCGTCTCTGCCCGTATCCTTCACCGTTCCAATATCCTACCAACCTTCACTCACAGCAAGGCCGCCTTAATCCTTTAACAATAATTCCAAAATCTTTTAATGTCGAAATTATCAAAAAAAATTAATGCAATTTAAATAATCATATAGTTATTTTTTTAAATATATATACTAAATACTTTGAATATTAATCGATTAATAATATAATAATATAATACATCCTTTACAATAGGATATAACAAAAATAATTTTTATAATAAAAGTCGTATGAATATATGAACATATGCATATAAATTTTATTTAATTAATATTTTATTAAATTATATTTTGTTACGGTTAATGCAGCCCTGCGTTTGCTCACTCGCTCTTTCCTCATCATTCGTCTTCGTCTCTATGTTTCTTTTTCTTTTGCAAACAATCTTGGTGCACTTAGCGTATGTGATGTTACCCTGAGGTGTATTTATATAACGGCTTGCAAATAGCATGTTTCTGCCTTGAGAAATGGATGATGTTCTTTACATTTGAATAATTTTATTTATTAAGAAATAAAATTGCATAAATAGTTATGTGCATAAATTTACAGTTCAGAGGAAACGTGTGTGATATATACATTTTTTGCTTCTTTATATTTTATGTTCTATTACACATCATAACCACAAACGGACATTTATATAATTTTTATTACTTGCGAATATTCTTTTTCATATGATATTTTCAGAAAGATCGGATGTGTATATATAGTAGAAATGATGAAAATTAGTAGAACTTAATTTCCACGGTAACTTTATTATGTGTCTGTATCATCCCTCGCTAAATTTTGAAATTTACTTAATTAAACAGATGCGAGTCTCGCAAATATTTTAAGTTTCGGAAATATGTCGCGCTGTTAGCGCGAACTCGCTACCCACCTCGTTGCTTGTTTAATTTAATCTGATTTAATTAAACTTTATTCGATATAACGTCGTTTCTCGAGCGCAATTCTAGTTAGAACTTTTGCATGAAATACAACCAACTTACATTACTTTCATGGTTTTCTACTTATAGTAATGTTTTATCGTGGAATATGTCCGTTTTTCTGTGCTATGTAATATTCATAATGAGGAAATAATTTTATCTTTTGTATTAATGTTTTGTAGAGTCCGCATATTCAAATAAAGATTCTATGGTAAATAATTTGATATCGTCGCCAGAGTTCTGATATTTGGATCGAACGAATCTTAGATTCAGTATCATGTACAAATTTATCTTTGACTACCGACTGATTCGTTCGATACTCGGCCGTTCCGTTGCCTACTTGTTCGTACGAAATGATAGTAAATGAATAAGTCCGTGCTTAGAATACTGTATCAAACTTACCCGGCAAATTTTATAACTTTTTGTACTTAGTAAAGTCGAAACTTTTTTATTCTTCAAACTTTTATTAAATATAAATTAAAATTTTATATATATTACAAGACTTACTCTTATCACACAATATTTATTTTAATTATTTTATGATTATATAAATTAGAGAGAAAAAGAGAAATTTTAATTTTTTAATACATTATATATACAATGATAGATTGCGTTTAAATAACTTTCCAGTTGATTGATGTCAGCCGAGATAATGGTAAAAAGAAAAATTGTTTAGCTTTTATTTTCCAATTTTTCTTTTATTTTTCTTATTATTATTGCTCTGATCTAAAATAGCGTATGAAAATGGTGCGCGCAAAAAATGCTAGTAGAAAAATAAAACTGTATTATACTTCATAATTAAAATACTTCGAGATTGCACGCGCGAGCATACTGACGAACTGAATTCTACCTAAAAATTTTAGGAAGTTTTGCAGTGAAAAAAATACGATTTGTTTCACGTATCATGTATTTTTGAACGAAGAATATTACATATATACTTTTTTGTATAAAAAACATAACTTTTATATATTTTAGTTTGTTGTAACCAACATGTAAATGTACGATTTTCATTTCAAGTAACTCGAACAATATATAATGTATTTTTACAAAAGATACTTTTACATAAATCACGATATATAATTCCTAAAACTTACCTTTTTAAAAAAAGATAAAAAAAGGCGCCAAGTACACGCGCCAGCTGTAAAAAATTGTTGTATTTATAAAATGTGAAAAACTGTTCATAAATTTATAAAATAGTATTTTTTTAAATTTATGAACAGTTTTTCACATTTTATAAATACAACAATTTTAAATTTAATCTGCACTAAATAGTTATTTTGAATTATTGCAAATTAAAACTTATAAAAATATTTTAACCAAAAGAAATTGTACAAATGTATCTGCAAAAATAATAATATCAAAAAATTACGCCAACTAAAAATAAGAAAATTATACAAATTAATAAATTATACAAATTAACAAATTGTTTATTAAATTAATAAACAATTATACAAAAACCGAAAACAGTTGTACAAAATAGCTGTTTTAATATTTCTTATAAAAATAATGATATTAAAAAGTTGCATTAACTAAATAAAAATTTATGCTATATATGTATATGAAATTTATTTATTTCTAATATTAAAAAAAATATATATCCAATAATAAAAAACAAAAAACATGAAATAAAAAATTAATAGAAAAATTAAAACACTTAGAAATTAATACAAAAAATTAAAAATTTATACAAAAATTAAAACTTAATACAAATAAAAAAAAAATAAAAAGATTTTAATTAAAAGATTTTGACGCTGCTAAACTAAACAGTTTGCTAAAATTAATGTATTCTTTAATACATTTACATTTATTGATATAACTAAATGAAATATAGTTCTGAATTAAATTTAGATCTCAATTAAATTTATTATTTGTTGGTTTTAATATATATTTTGAAAGTTAGCAGCGCCAAGTTTTTTTAATTAAAATTATATTGTTTTTTTTATTTGTATTAATTATTCATTTTTGTATAAATTTTTAATTTTTTGTATTAATTTCTAAATGTTTTGATTTTTCTATTAATTTTTTATTTTATGTTTTTTGTGTTTTATATTATTGGATATATATTTTTTTTAAATATTGTAAGTAAATAAATTTCATATATATAGCATAAATTTTTATTTAGTTAATGCAACTTTTTAATACCATTATTTTTGTAAGAAATTAAAACAGCGATTTTGTACAACTGTTTTCGGTTAAAATATTTGTATAATTTTTTATTATATTTTTAGTTGGCGCCATTTTTTTATATCATTATTTCTGTAGGATATATTTGTACAACTTTTTTTGTTTAAAATATTTTTATAAGTTTTAATTTTCAATAATTCAAAATAACTTTTTTGTGCAAATTAAATTTAAAAAACACTATTTTAGTAAATTCATAAACAGTTTTTCACATTTTATAAATATAACAGTTTTTCATAGTTGGCGCTTTTTAATACCTTTTTTTAAAAAGATAAGTTTTTAGGGATTATATCATTCTTTTTTTGCTATATATTATTTTAATGACATACAAAGCAATCAAGTTTCTAATAGGCTTAATCAACAGCTTGATCGTATTATAAAAAACTTTAACAAAAAAAGTGTTTTTATTTTAACTCTATATGTTCTATAAACAATATAGGTTTATTAACGTAATATCATAAAGTTAATCAACAAAAGCTCTGCAGAAAATATGGAAGATGAAGAAATAGAAAGTACATTAGAACAAAGCGAAGATGAATTAGACAGCAATGAAGAAGCTGACTCGCAACAGAAATCTTACGACGCTGAGAGTATACCTAATATAAAAAAGCAGGATGATTATAATATGGATATAAAATGAATAAAAAATAAATATATTGCATTGAAAAAAAGGCATTAATACTCCATTGCATATTAAAATATTATTATAATTAAAATATAATAATAATATTAATTTAATACATAAGAAAATTGGAGTATATAAAATGAAAATATAATGTGTAGAAAAAATAAGCATTAATAATCCAGTGCATAGAAATTAATGCAAAATACTATACTAGTACGTAGAAAAGAAACAGATATTAATGCAAAATAATTTAATACGTAAAGAAAAACAAATATTTTAATGTAAAATATTCCAGTTCAAAAAAACATATTATATACATTGTTTCAAATTTTAATATAAAATTTAATATAAAATAGTTCACAGCGTAAAAAAAACAGACAAAATAACTCAATACTTAAGAAAAATTGAACCTTACACTATATACTTTGGAAAACAATACAATGGACATAAAATACTAAAAGCTTAATGATAAGGGGAATACTATTAATACACATACATATATGCATGCATGCACCATTAATGCAAAATACTCCAGTGCGTAGAAATTAATGCAAAATACTTCACACAGTGCGTAAGAAACAGATATTAATGCAGAATACTCTAGTGCGTAAAGAAAAACAAACATTTTAATGTAAAATCCCAATGCAAAGAAAAAAAAGATATTATATAAAATAATTCAATGTCTAAGAAAAAATAGCGTACTTAAAATAAGATATGTATATGTATAAGAAATTACATTTTCATCAAGAAAAACTTGGTGGGTACTGGGAGTCCTTTTTGGGATAGTCTGCGTACCAGATTAATAAATATAGTCAAAACTTTAAAAATAAAAATAGTGAATGTATCTTATCATAAACATGTAGAATATATATTATTTTATTAGTTTACAAATATAATGTTTTTTTGTTTTTTCTTTTTACGCAAAACGTAGGCTACTTTTAATTTAAAAAAATAAAATATATTTTATTTTATAAAATAAATTTTATTTTTTTTTACTAACCAAAATATTCTATATGTTTATGATAGGATGTTTCTATTCTATTCTATATATGTTTACTATGAGATATATATATATGTGTGTGTCTGTATATTTTATACCTGATGTAATTATCCACAAGTATTACGAAGAATTTTGCAACTTTACTTTTTTACAAATGAAAGTGTGCTACGTAACTATATAACATGTGCTATATAACACTGCACTCTTGCACCGCTTAAACTTAACCTCACCTAACCTCTGTTAAAAAAAGATATGGATGCGAGCGCCGCTAGCGTAATCTAATGGCCCTCGTACACTGTACGCGTCTTAAGATGTCATAAACCAATCACAGAGCCATATTAGCATCTTAAGACATTACTTAAAGGCCATTGCACGTTAAAAAGTTTTAGTCATAATCGTAAGGCCGTAAGCAAATCGGCCAATCACAATCAACCATTCTAAAACATAATAAGAATGTTTGAACTGTGATTGGTTATGACTAAAATTTTTTCACATGCAATGGCCTTAAGACGGTCTTGAAATAAGAACCGCCTATCAATACGGGTCTTAGAATGCTTGATTGTGATTGGTCGATTTGCTTACGGTCTTACGATTACGATTAAAACTTTTTAGGCCCTTTTTGTAAGATTTTATATATATTCAATTAATATTTTAGTTTTCAGAATATTTAATAATACAAAAATTGATTTAAGCTTTTTATACATAGTTTAATAATTAAATATATGTATATATATCTAGTTTAATAATATCAAAGTATTTGCTTAAAACATTAAATATATAATGCAAAAGAAAGAATAAATATAATAATATAAATAAGAAATATAAAATATATAATAAATAATAAATAAATAAATAAATAAATAATATATAAATAATAAATAAATAAATAATATAAAGAATATGAATAAATCATTGCTTATATTTCCATCTGCATTCTAATAATACTTATATACAACAGAAGAATATCGTAACGCATCATTATTTTGTCCAATTTCGAAACTTGTTATTTACCGCACGAATAGCAAAGAATGCATAATGAGATTGCCGTTTCTACAAAAGTGAAATTCTCGCACGTTCGTAGTGCTGGCGTTTATTACACACACTTTCCAACCATTAATCACGAATGATCGACAGAGACTAATATAGCCATTTAGCCAACGGTTAGTTTCGCTTGGAAAACTCACGATCCAAAAGTTACATAACTTATATTCTATATGAACGTATCTTATTGATTATATAAATCGTTAGAGATATTATACAAATAGATGAGCTCGCAATTTCTCAGTTGCGACTTTATATTTAATTTTAAATTGGTATTGAAGCGAAACAATATTTCAATATTCACTGCACACTTTTATGGATATTAAAGTTTACCTCGCATTTTAACACGAATGCATGCGCAAATATAACAAAATAAATGTCTGTTTGATTCGCATTCGCGGAAATGCATGAAATATTTAACAAGTCTATTTATTTGATTAATGATGTTACTGCAATGTATTATTTAACACATAAAAATGCATCATAAATAAAATGTTCTGTTTGTGATCAATATGGTACGTGCACTGAAATTTAGAAAGAGATTTTGCAAATTTTACAGTGTATACAATTGAATAATTAGTTTCAAGATTCTCTTCATCAGTAAAGCGTAATATACACGTGCGTGATTCCACCACTGGCATGTGTCTGTCGGATCTATATCCGTGGATTAAGCCAACGTGCACGGTCGTGATTAGCAGCTGCAAAGTAAACATCGTGGCGTATGATAAGAGAGGATACTTACATGTCTCCATTATAACCAGTTTCAGTTTCGATTACAGCACGACTGTAGTAATCACGTTCGCTCTCTCAGCTGATAAATATCGCACATTACTAATTGTAAATTTTTGAAAAATATTTATATTAAGTATCTTTTGCATATATATTTATTAAATCTTGTAATTAATATTCTGTCTTAAAGTAAAATTTATCAGCACTTGAAATTAAAGGAAAAGTTAAAAGACCATTTGGAATTAAACGTAAAATAAAATTTTATACTTTTAATTCATCGAAATTATATTTATCTCGATTTATTTCGATTGCTTGATTTATTAAAGATTGCCGTCGTCATACAATCTAATTTACTAATGAAAAATCGATTTACCGAGTCTGATCAAAGTTTCACGATGATTTTGAAACAGTCTGTATATACATCTTGCAACGAATGATGTAAGCTTTGAGTGTAAAAGCGGGCATACTGCGTACAAAATGGTATCGTCTTCTTCACGAGCTATAAATCAACTACGGTATACGGATACGTACGATAGACACTCGATGCGCGCGAGATGGCAGACGTAAACGCAATTACAACAACGTTCTTTGCGAAATCAGCGCGCGGAAAATATGACAGTTAATCAAACTAATGGCCGTTTCTCTCGTCGGTGCTTTCGCAACTCCGGGGACAGCTCGCGTGTCCACTTCCGGACGCAGCAAAATTGAAAATCGCACTTCGCTAGATTAACGAACTAATAATTGACGATCCCGATGAACGAGACTTCGACCAGTACCTTAATCCGATTTACGTGATTTCTCCGTGATTTTAACGCGCTCGCTTAGACCATAAATATGCTGAACGAGACAGGCAAAGATCTAATCCGCGCGAAAAATACGCATATGTTTTTTGTGCAGTCTGTAAGAGTTATTGATGTTAAGTACTGAGAATTATTTTTTAAGAGCAAAGCAGCTTAGCTTACGATAGCGATTTTATTCTCAAAAATTTAAACTCACTGAATTCTTGGCAAGAAGCCAAGTTGTGCTGCAAATTTTCTATCACTAACAATATATAGATACTTCTCATATGTCAAATCTATTTTCTTTTCGCAATATATGATATTATACGACTGATATATCTATACTAAATACGTTTATCATAAACATTTATCTCAATGCTATTCGCATTGCCATTTTCTACGCTTTATGATAGAAGACAAACATAGAAGATAAATGTAGACATTATATTCAACGCTATTCTCTTGACTAACATATTTGCAGGCTTACAGGAAATTGAGGTAGAATCAGACATGAATCATAATGAAGTTCCTGATTTTCCCGCGTAACAAGCGATGTAATATCACACTCGTATTAATGCTAAATTCCGCGCGCATTTTGCACAAACAAAACCGAGTTTGTTTCTAAGATAACAAAAACGATAATGTGTTTACTTCACATGGCAGTATCACGAGAAATCGTTCAAGTATAACAATATTGCGGAAAAATGCGGCTTATTTGATACTAAATTCTTGTTTCTGAAAAGCTATAACGCTTCCGTAGCAACAATAACAAATATCTCGTTGCTACGAAGTGTCATGGAAAGTCTCGCGAAAGCATTTACGAGACGTGACAATATTTGTGAAACGCGTGGAATGCATGGCGGCGAATTTTGCAAAAATATTTTCGCGAAAAGATCAACGCGTTCGATGTGAAAATTTAAAGATGCAGTTCCCTTCAGCAAATCACCGCGAGCAATTTGATACTGTAGTAGAGCGTTTTTCGTTCGCGCTTATACTTACGCTTTGCTCATATGAAGCGATCACGTGTATATGCGAGAAAGATCTAGAAAAATCAAGACATCAAATATACGGAACCGGGGGGGGGGGCGAAATTTCGGCAAGTAACGAGTGAGAACTCAAGCATAGATTGAACGGACCGCCGCGCTGCGTGATCGGCGGATTACGCGCCTTAATCCGGAAATACTGTCGTCGTTCGTACACTACGGTCGTCCATTCCACCGCTCGTTTCCTAAATTGAAACGCTTTTGCGCTCGCGTATACGTTGAGCGCTCTAGCCGCTCATTCATGAAACATCTCCTCGAGATTGTACGACCTTTAGCTCCGTTTATCTGGTGGAGGCGATCGTTACTCTTCGTGCACGCGAGAAAACCAGAGTACACGCGTGTGTTCATACTGATAAATGCATGCGAAGATATCTTGATAAATTTTTGATAATATATTTATACAATCTTGTTAATAATACGATCTGCATAATAAAAAAAAAAAAAAAAAGATCAAAGCAAAATTTTCTGAAGTTTTAATATATTTTTGGTTTTAATATATCTTACTATTTAAGTTTTTTTTATAAATAGCAGATATTTTTATGAATTTTTTAGATCTAGATAAAAAGTATTTACTCTTTATCTTATGTGCATATATTTTTATAATAATTTTACTATGATAATTATTTCCTGTTTTTGTTTTGTAAACAGAATATTTAAAAGAATATATTTCTGAGGTTGATTAAATCCCCTTTATATTGTTCATGATAAAATAGAATTCTATATTGTATAGTTTTGCCAAATATAGAACGAAAGATTTACGAGGCACAAAAACGCTGCTACTTGTCACAACCATGAGTGTTCGTTAAAAATATTATGCATAAAATGATTTCCTCCGTCCGGCATGTCATTTGGCATATTGCGACAGGATAGATGCACAAAGGTAGGAGGCTAAGTTGAATCCTTTGATCTCCGCAGATTTAGCTTTTGGCAAGCTTGCGCCGGCATTATGCAGACATGATCCTGCGTTTCAAAGCATGCACGAATGACATTAAAATTTCATTCAGTATAAAACTCCTGGGAACGCTAAAACTCTATAATCTTGACGCGCGCAATAAGCTTCGTTGTCTTTCGCTGCACGGCAGGCAATTATTTACATTCGCTTCGCGGACATTAATTTAAAGGATTAGTTCTTCTTAACTGTTTGTAAAATATATATCGTTAAACGTAGCTGGAATGAATCAGGAACGTTCCGCATTTATCGCTTTAAGATAAGATTAATGAAACGAGAAAATTATCCTCGTTGTTTTCGACGCTACTTATCGCCATCGAGGATAATTATATCCCAACTACCAAAGAAAGAGAATCTTGCGCAAATACGCTATCTAATAGATACATTCGACGAGAGACTCGCAGGCGAATTGCGCTATTTAATATCTTCTCGAGAAAGGAAATCGACTTTGGCAACGAGCTGAGACTGAAGGCGGTCGCGCGCTCGCTCGGCGCGTTTTCTCTTCTTTCTTTTCCTTAAACGATACAGAACGCAGTATCTCTTGCGAGCACAGGAAAGTCTTTCTCGCGATGCTTGAAGGTGGAAAATAATCCGACGCGAGGCTGCCATCAGCGTAGCGGGGCGGGGGAAGGTAAAACTGGTAGAAGAAAAGAGGAAGCCGACGTGAAATCTTTCAAGCTCCTCGTGGGTCTTTTTTCCATCTCTCCGTTCTTATCCCGTCTTTTTCTCTCTGTATCGCGCGCGCGACCTTTCTCTCGCTGCCTCTTTCCTTGTCTTTTTCATTCTTCCATCTCGCGCTCTTTAGCCTGCATCCGTCCCTCAGCAACTGCCTGCAACCCTCGTCTAGCGCGTCCCAGATTTTAGCTCCAAAGTGGAAAGACGCTCGCTTCGAGATTTTACAAGGCGCCAGATGACTTTTGTTTTCTGCATCCAATATGCGTTCTTACGCAGCGGTGCCGATCAAATGCAACTAAATATGTGCTGTTTGTAGCACATACATGTGTATTTTATCATTTGTCAGATTATGACAATAATATTATTATAATCGGGTTACGATACGGTCTCTAGCAAATACTAAGTCTGATCGGCAGGTGCAAATAAGCTTTTACACTAGCGAATTAGAATATTAGAGGGTGACTGCTCTCTTTATTAGACTGAACGTGTTATCAGATTAACAATATCATCGGATAATTAAACTTTCGCTATTGAGGTTGTTGATGTTACATACACATACGCAATATTTTATGGGGGAAAAATAAAAAATTAATTATATATATATAATTTTTATTTTTGTTTTTCTTTTTTCATAAAATATTTATATTATATATAACTATATGCATTTCTTTCCATGAAATGATTTCGCCTGCAATCGATTTTGGACGGAATCTCTATTCGATGATTTATGCAGAGAAGTTGAACCATTATCGAGAAGGAACTTCATAGATTTTAGTAATTACGATCGGAGGGATTGTTAGACTTCGAATATAAAGCAGTCAACTTCAGTTCTCGCTCCGTCGTTAGTAACGCGGAAGAGACCTAATTGTAATGATTCAATTCGATTTACGATAATGGATAAATGATCCTCACATTGATCTCTTCGTTTCTCTTCGAAGCCACGCGTAAATTAACGGTGTCGAAGATAATTGCAGATGGAAATAATATTGCTAGCTGTGTATAGCATATTCCTAAATTATATATACAACACTCACGTAGAATACAAATTTTGCGAGAAATTATATGTTAAAACAAGATCTTTTCGTTCATTCGTCTCTAATCCAAGAAAATGTCGAGTCGCCAGATAGCACGATAAAAATTCGTTTCCACTCAGCGACGTTCTCTGTCATTGTGAGAAAGGGATATACCCGTGCGACACATCAGGAGACAAACTGCCGTCGTGTAAGTTATGAAAATGAAATTTTCAGGCTGAATGTGCGACCGCCCGTCCACGGAATCGGCGTGAAAGTGATTTTCAAGTCCCTCTCACTCCCAAAAGTCCCGCGAGCAGATGGCGGGAACATTTTTCGTTATCTGCTCATACTCGAGTACCTCCCTCGTATTCTTGTGTTCCCTCTTGGTCTCTCCCTCCCCCCTCCCCCTTCACTCACTCTCTCTCTCTCTCTCACTTGCTTTTTTTTTCTTTTATTTGCACGGTCTCTCACTTTCGTGACAACATGGAGAAGGATTTCACTCACGTTCTCTCGAATGGCAAGGTCATTGCTCGAATATTGAATGTCAGATTTGCATCTAAAATAAAGAAGCGAGTATTTGATAGTTGACGGATCTGATTCGAAGTAAATATATATTGAAGTAAATGCACCGATATTAAAGAAAACATCTGAATATCTTTTTGTTAACTAGCAAAATATTAAGAAGTTAAGAAATTATAAAAACTTTGTCGTCGCATTGAAAATTGCCGCTTTTTGTAAACTGTTTAAAGAATAAATACATGATTCGCGCGCGAGTAAAACACTATAAATCTAGAATGTCGTACATTACCGCATCAATATTCATCGTAAGCGCCAAAGAGGGATAGAATCACTGTCTGAACTTTTGGACGAACGGACAGGGTATATTTGTTTAAAATGTCCGTTTTGGATTTGCTTCGGATTAATATGCAGCCGCATGCAAGATGCGCATCTTTGAAAGGGATATCATCGGTAGCGGTGCGTATTATTCCTAGAAAATAAATGATGGGAGAAGAAGAATGAGAAAGAGATTGATATGTTAGACGTCGGCGCGGTGTGAACGGAGCTTCAAACTTGCACACCTGTTGGTGCAGCGAGTTCCAGATGCGCGGAATATCAATTAGTGGGTTAAGGATGATCTTGAGTTATGAATATTTCAGAAGTATGGAGCGAGGACGCGCGCGTGGAGAA
Source organism: Formica exsecta (assembly GCF_003651465.1). Classification (NCBI taxonomy): domain Eukaryota; kingdom Metazoa; phylum Arthropoda; class Insecta; order Hymenoptera; family Formicidae; genus Formica; species Formica exsecta. Next base: position 6,075,722 of record NW_021853485.1, read on the forward strand.
CGTTATCTCTCTCTCTCTAACGTAAATCTCTGGGTACTTCGTATATAAATTCACGAATATAGATCTGTGTGCGCTACGGTGCTGCATTTAAATTCAGTGCCCCGCTTTTCTTCCGACGAAAAAATCTGCATTCGCCGGTATAATGCGTTCCGGTCGCGCCAAAACGTTCGACTCACTGCACTCGCTGCGAGACTGCAAATCGGCGAAAAACATTTTTCGACGAGAATTTATGCATGATTCAAAGACGATAAGAAAATCGTACGACTAACAAGAATAATGATCAATGTTTGCACGCCATGAATTATCAGTTAAAGTTATATAAGCCATCGTTATATATGATATATATGTATCTTGTTGCACAAGATACATAAGTATTACGACTAATTGACAAACAATTAAAAATTATTAATGAACTTGCAAATTATTAAAAGAATAATAAATAATTTCTTTATTTCGAAAAATTTTTCCTTTTTTTATTATCTTATTAACCAAGCATTTCAATTATTTTTAATCGTGAATGGAAATGTCTTCCAAAAATTTACAGTTGGAAGAGCTGATAATCTTGGCACATTATATATAACGATTTGTAGAAAAGTAAAAAGTGACAAGAGTTCTAGACTGTCAGCAAGAATTGCGTTGTTTACGTCTCGACGCGGAAATTCCACATCCTTCGAGATTCTCGAGTTCTCTCAGAGAATTCTTGTGGCAAAAGGGCCACAAGAATCTCAGCCGAGATAAGTCGGCCAGCCGTGTCTCGTGGAGGCTTTTTCGTTCTTTTTATGCTCGCTTTTTTTAACCGGCCATGGTTACAAAAGATACGGGACGACGGCTCGCCTCGTGGCAGCAACAAAAAAATAGGAGCATCGCGCTCGAGGGAGTCGTGCATCTGTTTCCCACTTTGCATAATATTCCCTCGTGGGCCACCGACGATTTCCCGGCTTACCATCCAAGCCGTCTATCTTTACTCACCCTTTTCGTGTAAGGAAAAGTTCCTTAGCGAAGCGGTCAGCTGCCTTGTTGATCACTGATGGAGCGATTTTACGTTCTTCCACAAGAATGACGTTCTTGTACAGTTCTGGCCTTAATAACGAGAATTTTAACGAACGCGTTTGATGGTGCAATCAATAGAATTTTTAATAGCCTTAATTTTGTTATTAACATACTTAACATACTTAATAATCTGCATCTTTTAGAAAATAGTGATTAAAGTACTCATAGACACACACATTATTTTTAAAAGGAATATGTCATATATCAAGTAAGTGTGCAAAGTATAAATCTAAGTGATTACAACTCTGGATTGTAAAAGCATTGCGATAGTACTGAAAAACTTGTGTACTCTGGCTGTAAATTTTAAAAGTTAACTCCAAACTCCTTTTTTTTCATGTTTGCTTCAGACTTATATATCGAGGATTAATGACCAAACATCAATGATAATATAAAAACGATGATTTTTTTTTACGTTATGTCATTTTCCCAACAATAAAGTGAACATCGTATGCGCAGGCTTTAGGGGATTTAATGGATTTTGTCGTATACACGTGAGACTCATAAATTGGGCAGATCGATTTATTGTTGCTTCGAGATTAGATTCACCGAATGAGCTTTATCGCTATTGTTTTACGACTTTTCTCTGGTGTTGCAGTAATGTCGCGTGTGCTCGGATCGCACGACTGTACAGGATGATTTATGCGTGAATGAACAGCGCACGAATTTGCGCACTGCCTCTATAAAATATATGCAATGTTTATTTGTGCATTTTGCGACACACCAGTAACAATGTTTATTGTAGTTGCATCACGCAAACGTAACGATGACACCTATTTTCTCATTTGTCATGACGAGCGCAAGAATGGAGTTTTAATTGTCAAATTGGCGCGCAATTATTGAGAAGCCGTTGATTTTAATCCGAGCGAATATTCATTACATATCATGTAATAATACGAAATCTATCAAAAATTACTAATGCAACTCTAGAATCTTATATGATCATTTTATGATACTTATAATTAAAAATTATTGAAATCTGACGATAAAATTAAGTGAACTGTTCACATAATTTAACCAAAAAATGTATAATTTGAATACACATATATTAAGATTGGTAGTTTATTTATTTGTTCTACCATGAACCGCGCGCGATGAAAAATGTCCTACCGCAACGCAAACTCTCCTTTCACTCTTCGTTCATATTTTCCATGTCTAGTGTAAAGCACGACGTAAAGAATCTTCCGACAAATTCGGCGGGGTCCGGATGGATGAAATAGTATCCGGCGGCGCGCGATGCGGATTAAAACGAGATGTTTGTTCGACGCAAAAAGTCGACACGACGACGAACGGGATACGGCGGGGGTCGGGATTAGCGATTTAGTGGGACACGAATCGCGGGAACGCAAATAAAAATACGCAAAAGGCGCGGCAACGTGAAAAGCCGCTCTACGTGTCAGCGAGGAGAAAAATCTGACAACAAGGATACTTTACGAGCTGATCCGGTCGACTGCAGCGCGTAAATTTGCCTCTATATATATGGGCCGTACGGCAACTTTATATCATAACTTTGTGATCTTGTCCGCGACATGATATCAATCTAAAAATGTTATATAACATGGATTTGATGCATATTTAAAATAATTGTGTTTTACATATATACATATGAGCCTCTCAGAAGTCAAACTGTATAATTCCACTTTTTATAATTTTTTAAATTTTACTACTACACATACATACAGAGCACATAATTGTACATAATTAGTGCTAAAATTAAGAAATTTACAAAAATTAGAATTGATCAGTTTTGAGAGGCTCATATATATATATATATAAGCAAGAAAATATAAAAATATACACACATTGTCAGTCAATAAAGATATGAGAAAGAAAATGTGGAATTCTCGAATGATAAACGGCCAAAATGTTATAAATTATATAAATAAAAATTATATAAATAATAATAATATATATAAATTATATACAAATATAAATAAAAATTATATAAATTGTATTAATACAAATTAATAAATATTCTTATATTTTATCAGTTAATCTCAAATGCTACGTTTTTTAATGAAATAGAGAGACATACATTTATAGTGGCAGGATTTTATCGGAATAAATTTTTTTAAGGAAACAGGGGTGATGAAGAAAGATCACAAGTGGCGCACTAAAAGGTCGAATCCCAGGGGCTATAACCCATTCAGTTCAACGGTTAAGACAGCTCCGGGTATAGTTATGAAGAAGTTTTCGTGCCGTGCCGTCTTCATTCTCGAGTTTTACTCCCCGCTCGCCTTACGTACGACGTAATCGTATTAGATTCAGTCTATATCGCATCTGAAATATGCTGCCGGTTACGAATTTAAAGTTACAAATGGAGATCTTTGGACACCGCAGCGACGGGAACAAAAGGCGACTATCTCGTTAGACTGTTCTCCATAGATTTGCGACGAGAATGAAACTTTTCCGGCAGGAAGAAAACTTTCTGCTGTGCTTTTTACATGGCACTTATTCAAACTGTTTTTCTTTGATTTTTATGATTCTTCCAATAAACTAGCACAAAATAGATGTTCTTACTCTCATTAAAAATAGATTTTAATATTATTTAAGTAACATATAATTAATATAAATTAAATATTAAATTAATTTAAGCTAATTGAAACATATTAATTTATTTTTGAAGAGCTCTTCTTATAATGTCGATCTATTTTTATACAAATTCCTCATCTGATTGTGAGTTCTTTTACGTATTTTTGACTGTCAATTATATGAACATTTATCTCTGCAATGAACATTGTTCTCTGTTTGTTTTTCTTACATCATTGATTTTCTACTTAATTTATCTATCTTTTTGTTTTATTTATACAAACATTTATTCGGCATATTCAATCGTGTCACTTTTTCTCGGGTGAATTTATCGTTCGACTTTCTTTCTCCTGGCCTTCGTTATTTGAAATAGTCTCATATGTCGAGATGTTCAATCTATACACAGAGACGACGTCGCAAGTAAATTTATTATGCAAACAATGAAACATCCAATTTCAGGAAAAAAATATTCAACGCCACAGCTATTAGATTGGCAAGCGGCTGTAGATGTGTTGTTTTCTTATTTGATGAAGACCTAACGTCAGAAAAATAATTTGTATTTTTTTCTTATATTTTCATTGATTGAAAAATATATTACATCTTATTAAGGGTTTTTTAACAATTGTGCAATAGACAGTAGTTTATATTTTTTGATACATTTTTTAATTTTTTAATTAAAGCGCCTTAAACTCTCTTATTCATCCATTAACATTGTGAATATATATCTAAGAATCTTAAATCTTTTTTAATTTTGTGATATTTTATACAGAATTTTACTACATTTTCGCACAATTTACGACATCCATTGCATGTTCATAGATTCTCTCGGATCGAGTACGGAATCGTTCTTCGGAGAACAAGGAGTTCCCTCGACTTTGTGGAGATCGAGGGAATGTACCCACTAAAGAAAGACTAGTTACTACAACCCCTCCATGCATTGGAGCGCCTTCGGACAACCCTGGAGTGGAATTACCTTTACTCGCACGTGAGACAAGTTTCGTGGGACTGGGATACGAAGTACGCCCTTGGCAAGCAAAGTTCAATTGGATAGTTCCGGTGAATAATCGACGGTATCGATAGTGCCCCGGATCACAGAACAGGAAGCGCATGTTAGACCATCTCGACACGGAGTAACATGACATCTCTCGGTAACTTATCTCCGTATCGACATGCGCGGTTCAATCCGAATAGATTTGCCTCCTTCCCTCTCGGGATTAATGATCCATTCGACATCAATACGAGTTCACGTGTCTCTCGGAGAATCTTAGAACTTCGATACAGATTCATGGCGAATCCGCTTTCTACTGCTTATTTTCACAGGCTTGTCGTATCACTATATATACAACTTTTAATCGCAACAATTGTACAACTTTGTTCAAGATTTATTACTCAAGACGGAATAATTTTTAGGAATGGGAAACAAAATTCTCGACGTGCATTTTCGGGCGTGGTACGGATATTTTTTTTTTTTTACACGGGCACACGTAATGCCGCGATATCGTCGGCAGAGGAATGACGCGGATAACGGCGGAACGGATAAAAACTTTATTACGAAGCGGCGCGGCCCGTAAGCGTTTTGCGGCTTACACGTGCACGCTACAACGCCACGCTGTCTGAACGCGAATGTACGATTAATTAAATTGCATTTTGCCGGCGGATTTCGCGTCGGTGGCGCGTGACCGGACTACGGAATGTCGTCTCGGCAAAGTTCCCGATGGCAAACAATTAGTCGCATCGATCTATGCTACGAGGGTAACGGGGCGCGACGTAATCGCACGCGAGATAAGATTTTTGGCCACGTGCGCGCAAACATACGAAGTGACGGCTGTGTACACGACTCGGATCTGCACAGAATTGATTATTTCCGAAACTATGTTCGAGATATCTATAAAATCGTCGAATTCCTTCTAAATAAAAATCTAGAGAGAATTTCATATATGTGCGCGTGTGTATTGAAGTTGGCACCAATGATACCAGTAAATAACAAACACTTTGATCGACCGTTGCAATGTTTATTACGCGAAGCTTTCATCGCGCGATCCGTGCGAAAGAATCTGCTTTTTGGTAAAGTATCCCTTCTTAAAGTAGGCTTTCTTAGCGCGTAGATTTTCTGTAACGTTTAAAAGACGTGCACGATCGTTGAGATTAATCGAATGTCCAGCAATACTCGATCGCTGATCGGATCGACGTACATAACCTTTTATAATATTCTCAAAAAGATTCGATTTTCCTATCTGTTATTTTATCTATTTGCCTTTTCTTTCTGTTATTTTCTTCTTTATTAAAAGATTAATCGAGAGATATGCGATTTTTATATATTATGAAATAGGTTACGGAAAACGATTAAAGAGTCGGGTCGGGAATCCATTGAAGTTAACTCCGATACACTTTCTCATAACGTTTCGAGAATCGCAAGTGATTTCGAGTCAAGATGTCGCGTGAAGGAGTTTGTTCGCGAAATCCGCTCAAAATATTTCAAAAATATCGCAAAAAATATTCTTGAATCGTGTATGTATAAAATCATATACAAGACGAAGATGGAACACTTCAATAACATCAACACTTCAACGCGCGGGCGGCGCGTTAACCTTTAACTCTCTCAGTCCGCGACCTTCGCTCGGAAACGTCGGAACATTGTAATAACGTCGCGAGTACGATGTCTTTCTAAAATCATGGCGTTTAAGATTATTCTCTTACTCGCTCGCGATGATCTAGACGATTAAAAGTACAGTCGCGAGATATATTCGAGCTCGTAAAATGCAGTGAAATCGAAAAGTCTGGCGTTAAGAGTATTTTCGCGTTCGCGTTCGTGAAGTGCAGTGATATCGAAAGTGTAGCGTTGAAGTGTTTTTGCATTCGCGTTGGTGAAGTACAGTGATATCGTAAATTCGATCGTTATTTTATCGTATTTGTGTACGTGAACTTTTTTGATATCGAGAGTGTAAAATGTCGAGTTCTAATGTTACGTGTTTATATTAAATGTATCTTGAGAAAATCGGGAGTGAAAAGAATTTCGTGAGTGCAAAGTGATAAGTACATCGTTGAATCGATGGGGATTACTTGAAGAATTTAGATTACTAGCCTTGGATTAATCGGATGAAGTGGATTATTGGCGGCATCCAACAATCGGTGAGTCTTGTGCTTAAAAAAAATTTCTTACTATTTCATTTAGTTAATGCTCTGTCATTGTATCAACTTTCACGCAATAACCGTTAATTATAATATTTCGATTACATGGAATTCTTTTATGATTTTTTCGTATATATAGAACCAATATATTTATCAATGAAAAAAATAGATGATTAAATGCAATAGAAAAGTATCGAATATTACAGAATAAATCATTTTAATAGATATCAATTTAATTAATAAGTTAATTTATTAATTTTATTAATTTATGATTAGTTAATGAATTTATTGCAAAAGTTTGCTTTAAAATAACAATGAGTTATTATATTATTTGAAATTTTAAATAATTTTTTAAGTAATTAAAGAAAGTAGAAAATTTTATTGCGAATCAAACGTTTATTGTATATTATATTATGCATTTATTATTTATATATATTTACATATATAATTTTTGCAACAAATTTTTATAAAAATGTAATTTACTGACTGACAATTATGCTAAGCATAAATAATGCTGCTCACACAGAATCGAAGATTAGCTGTTATATCAATAATTAAATAACTGCAATAATATGATTACTCTGTGCATTTAATGATTTATGTACATATATATTATGACATATCGAGAGACCAAGACTAACAGTTTAAATCGCTTTTAGTACAAGTTAATCCTTCGAAAATGTCCACGTGTCGTAACTCATTATCGTGAAACGTATGTCGGCGCAAAATACACGAGCGTTTATAGAATCAAGCAATGTAATCAATTTAAACCAATTTCATTATCGTCTGCTAGTCCGCGGTAAATTAATTATTTACGATTTAATTGAGTCACGATAAAATCGCTATTGATTTATACATGCGAATTCTTTGCCGCACTCGTGTGGCAATCATTGCAATTTTACAAAATTGACAAAAGGAACACATTGATCGTTGCTTTATGAATATTATGTTTTCGGTCGAGAACGATCAGTAAATATTTTAGCGCAATTTAAAAAAGTTCGAATATTCAAACGGGAACTTTTTATTTCAAACATATGAATTTATTCATGTCATTGTTAGTAAATTCCATTTCGAATCAACACCTCGTTTCGTGCAAATATTCTTCATATGATACGATAACAGCTAGAGAATCAGCTTCGCGGAATCAAATGATGACGATTAGCATTAAAATAGAAGCGTTGAATCGTGGCGAGAATACGCCTCGTGATCGCGAGAAATACAATAACGTTGCTGTACAATAACGTCGTCTACTTGGCGGGAATTGAAACAAAGAGGAAAACGAGAGAGAGAGAGAGAGAGAGAGCGCGTTCTTGCTACTTTCGCGTTGGAGTCGATTTTATATGCCAAATGCAGAGAAAGAGGAAAAGAGAAAAGAGAACGCCCGTAGTAAATACCGATGCTAGTAACGGCTTTACGGCCAGGAACATCTTCTGTCCGATGTGAAATGTTGCTCGGCACGGAGTCACGTTTCGGAGTACCCTTTTGGTTCCGGATATACGTTGCCAGCTGCACTTCGAGGCTATTTTATGTGGAGCGATTCATCATAATGCTCTCTCTTCCCCTAACTCTTGAACGGTGTCTTTATCGGACGAGCGCGCGTATACATAGTGGATATGATCGCCCATCATTCGTCTTCACGCATGATGATACGCACCGAAGTTGCTTTCTCGTCTGCGATTTAAGATAGACGCGATATATCAATATCTTCTTTCTTCTTCCGGACGAACTCAGGAAACATGACTGGGCTGTAACATATGTTCCTGAAATGCGAACAAATTGAGAAATCGCGGATATTTATCTCTGAAAAAGATGCGACATTATTTTGCAAAAATAATAAAATTACAAAATAATAAATTTACAATTAGTAAAGATGAATATAATTATTAATCAGATATTTTTATAAATATTTAAAGCACAAGTACACACACACACATACACACAATATACACACACAATAAGATTATATAATAAATTATAATAATTATAATTATAACGCACATCGGAATATAATTATATTTTAATCTACTACAATTTATTTAACTTGTTTTGTAGTAAAATTGTTGTGCACATGCTTGTGATATTTGGCGACAAACTTATTAATTAGTTCTGCATCGATCTCGTTTCAATCTCTCATTCTATTTAAGCGTTTCAAATGTTTGCATTTAGATCGAAATAATTTTGTTCAAAGTAATGGAGGCATGTTCCCTTACTCCGCTCATTATCGAGCGATTGCAACGAGCTTTATTGCGATATATTTGCTGGCAATATTGGATGAAATGAATTAATTATTTCGAAACAATGTCGCGTTATAATAGATTTAAATTGCTACTAATGACATTTCGTCGTGAATAATTTCTTTTAGGTACAAATGCAGTAATTTTATTAGATCGATGCATCATTTATGAAATCGCGGAAATTTTGATGATGCCTGTCGGATTCGAGCAAAGTTTCGGAAATAAAAAATAAATTTTTTACGAATTAAAAGAGATCCGATTCAAACGTCGAAAAATCCACAGATCTGATAACTATGCTCCAGTTGATGAAGTTTCAGCTGTTCTGTAGATTCTGATGAAGATTTGTTAATTCGAGTTTTCGATGAGAGAAAATATCGCGGTAACAATCAAGGCACTTATCAATAAACTTAATTTAGTTCTACTATTAATTGCCGGGTCACTTTAAAAACGACCGTCAGAATGAACTCGTTTCAATGCTCTATATATTCGGTATAATAATATCATTTGAACTTTTTAGAAACCAAACCAATCAACTTCATCTTTTTTTAAAATTTTTTAATTTTTATATCAAAGCATTCATGTGTTTTGTGATATTAAAATTAGGAAATTTATAAAAAGCGCATTTGATCAATTTGGCTTTTAAGAAACTAGATTTATAACTTGAAAATTAAAATATATTCCATATCTGATTACATACAAGCCGTTTCGTAAAATTAACTTAAATATTTTATTATTTATATTAATATTTGTACACACACGCGCATACGTGTTATTTGTTCCCGATATAAATTTTCAGAACAGATGATTATACCTCAATTTGAAGAATGCATTACTAAATTTTGACATAAATGCCACAAAATATCTCGTATATTTTTATCTCGTTTTACAATAGCGTTGTCTGTTCCAGATCCGTGGTATTGATTTATTCTATCTAGTACTAGTCTTTGGACCGTTCGTAAAATTCGGCATCCCTGGCTTTTGCGGAGTATACTCCAATTTCCTCTTTCTCATCATGTTTCCTAAAGGGATTGCTCACAGAGTCAATTTATTTTTTAACCTATTACCGTCTCTGCAGAATTACAAAAATCTGCTTGTAAGCGACGCGGCTACTACAGCCACGCAGTCGGAATAGTAGAGAAAGTTAGTTAGTTGTAGGTATAATAAAAGAACAAAGAACGTTGAATGGAGCATCGCTACCAAAGGCTGAGGGGTTGATGCGAGAGAAGAGGGAAGGGGTGGACAAGTCCGTTCGTAAAACAAACTGTCATCGTGCGGATGCTTTTAGCCGACGCGATGCGATGCGGCATAAAGAGCCGGGATTGAATTTCTCGTGACGTGTCCGTTGTTGTTGTGCTCTCTCGTGGCTGTGACAAAAGTGGAATTTAAAACCACGTTTCTTTCTTCCTCTATATTTCGACCGCGAGAAACAGCACCGGAGGAGTTTTGAATCGTGTGCGACGGTATGTCATACTCTTCCCCTCCCTTTTCTCCCTTCCTCCCTATCTTTCCTCTTCTCCCCTTTCGGTCGGGATGCAACGTGTGCAATTGAGCAAATTCCATTTAAGGGATTAAGAATTCACGTGTATCCATAACCGCTGCTTCACATGTGCATGATGTATTTAGAGTAAAAACAGGACATCACTTGCTTGTGACGACCGTATCATCGGGCCGCGACATTGCGAATTGCTGTTATTATTCCCATATCAATAAAGTGCTAATTAATATTCTCTGACATGCGCGTAATTAGCTCGATTCGGATTTGTTGTAAATTTTATAATTAACACGTCATTATTTTCATAATTTTCTCTTTGAAATGTCACGTTAAAATATATTAAATTGAATTTGCTGTAGCTTTGAAGTGTTTAGATATATTGAGGTGCGCATATCGAGTACGCCTCATGGAAAATCCTCGTCACAGAGATATCGATCGAAAGCTGCTCTCTCTTTCTCTCTTTTTGTCGTACGCTAGATAAAGTTATAATACACAGCGAGAGCATCTGTGTTTAGTTTTCCGAGACGGTTTCCGCGTCGATTACGGACAAGACGAATCGGAGGCGCGACATGGGACATTTGTTTATTCTCGTACGACATCTATTCTCGTTCCCCGTCGCGTCGCATCGCGCTTCGCGTAGCGACGGCGGAATTTCAAATCAGTCCATTTGGGGACCCTCGCGTCCCCCGGGGTATCTCGCAGGAAGTGGCAAAGTTCAAACCCGTGTCCGACGGTATAACTAGTTTCCCTTTCGGAGATTGGATGACTTCTGCCCTCTTACTGGAATCGTGCCGATAATCTCCTACGACACTGGCGGCAACAGTACCATAACAATACCGAAAACAGACGCGTGACTTGACGCGTTAAGTATGCGAAAGGCACGTGCGTTTGCGCCATCTTGATATTTTCGTCCCTGATATCAATAAATTTGTGATATTAAAACGGACATTTTTATTGTTAAGAAATTAAGAAAATCAAGTATGATGCATATTTATATGAAAATCGATTTTAATTGTTAAAGTTTTTATCGTGCACCATGGAATATATATGTATCTTTTCTATTAAAATAGCTTCTTGCGATATAATTTTGAAAAATGTAGATTTTGCTATGATAGAAATAAAAAAGTAAATTCTGCATTTTTTCATGATAATGAAACGTAACGACGCGTAGAATACATTCTTTCATATCTATAGTATCGAGAATCGAACTCGACGAAGATTACATATCGGTTTCATATCCACTTTTTATTTGCTAAGCGGATGAGATCTCTCTCAATTGGCGCAGGCGTTTCTCGGCTCTCGATCCGATATCCAAATTGTTTCAGGTGCTATCGCAATCGACGATGTGTTGAATATATACACGGCGTACATACAATTTACCCCTGGCAGTTTTACGGCCGTGAGCGCGTCATTCGAAGCTAGCGAGTTTTCCCTCCCCTATATCTTCTAGACGAAATAACTGCACGACCCGTTTCCAGTTTTTAATGCACCATAAAGGGGTGCCTTTATCTAAACTTTTCCCTTTTCACGACCGCGGCATGTGTGTAGCCGGCGCCACACCAGCAATAACAATCACGCAAAAAGTTATTGTCCTCCCTGTATATGTATCCGATCGGAAATTTATTGCCGCTTTCGTAGGAGACAATGTGTAAGCGCGATTAATCAGTAGAATTGAATATACTATTTAAAACGTTATGTGCATCAAATTTTCTTCGCAAGTAGACCCGAGAAATTCGAAAGACACGAACAAAGCATAAATTTGTTTAGTAATCATGTTTGATTCGAGTTTTGTATATTAATAGAATTTAATTATTGTAAAACACTCCTAGACGCACGAGTGACATAATAGAAATAAGTTTAGTCCTATTGTGATTCCATTTAAAAGGCAAATTAAAATTTAAAAAAATTTTTTTATCATATCGGAAGAAAAATATAAATACATCGAAAGGAAACATTTTGCAATCTTTTTGCGGACTATGTCCCTTGACAAGATTGTGATCAATCGTTTGCCAATCGTTGTCGAACGGAAGCAACGTGACGTGAGCAATAATTTTAATGGCAGGCGTGGCAACGCAGCAACAAATTCCATTTGCTAACGGCGACCATAGCATCGACAAAACTTCCGTCGGTCGTGTGCCATTTCAGTCCATTTCGAGTTATTATGATGGCAGCGGCCCCAATGTTATACGCGCTAAAGCAATTCTCTGCACGCAATGGGCACATGAACAAGTGCATGTCAAACAAACGCGAAAAAAAGATAAAAACTTGGCCGTTAGTCCCTAACAACAATATATCGCGATGTAAAATCGCGCCAATCGAATTCTATTTTTTATAGAAATATGATTGAAATTGTAGATATTTACATCAGTTTTATAAGATAATTTGATATTTGCATTAGAATAACATTTTCAACACATAAAAGAAATTTATTTTATGACAGAAAAATATGTTCCAAATTTTTTTAGGAAAGAATTTTTTTCTTGTTATCTGCAATGCGTGCATGTTTAATTAAACAAAGATAAATATCGCGACCCACTTTTTACTTCAAGTTTTTATTTAAATCTTCATTTAAATTTGCGACATGAGCAGATTTAGTACAAACGTGGGCTTTATGTTACAATAAATTCGGTGTATATGTCTAAAAAAATTAATACTAGCATATTTAGAAAACTTTTCTCAAGAGACAAATCTTTTACTTATGCTTTCCACGATTTTAATTAACACACGAGAAAGTCTCTGAATAATTAAATTAAATCATTACACTATATCTCGCGTGAATATATTTTGATTTGTTTTTGCGAATGCATAGACATTTTCGTAGACAATAGCAATACCTGTTGGCTATTGTCGTCAGTGCTCGATAAATCCATTCACGTGCCAGAAGATCGTGCGTTAAGAACAATACGGGCGAGAATCCGCCAGACCTATTCGCGGAGCCGCGTATACGTCGCCGGGAATAACAAAGTTCGCCCGGCACGCCGCGTGAAAATCATTTCTGACTTATTTCCGCCACGGCTGCCGCACGCGATTTCGCTTTTCCCCGGGGAGGGAACGCGCGCAAATTTGATTCAGGATTATCTCCCACCTGCGCAGCCGTCGCCCGTCGCTCGATCAACTGTGTGTGTTCGGACTTTTGTTTCAGCTACTTCCGGCACAGCGCGGTGAGATACTTTCGACGCGGCGGTCCTTTGGGACCGCGCGCGGACAAATTTGATCCGAAACTAGGTTTTGATATGTAGAACTCACGGTGTATGCGAGCCCGACAATAGCGCATTTAGATCTCTTCCACCAGGATTCCGCGTGTTAATTTTGTTCGTGAAAAGGCACGCGTGAAAAGCTATGTGCAGTACTTTCGTACACAACTATTGTCTCTTGAGGGAAATGTTGATATTAATTACAACGTGTGTATATATGTGTGTGTGTGTGTGTGTGTGTGTGTGTGTGCAAAGCTGGCATCTCATTTCGTGAAAACTCATTAATTGTTGAGAGTTTACCCTTTATTTTTAATAATTTTAGAGTTTTTGATGGATTAAACAAATAGTTCTGGCCATTAAACAAAAAAAATAGCTCAGAATTGAGACGTCAGGTTCATGCTGCGTCTCACTTTGTTCTCTGAATTTCTTTATCATTTCTTACCAGATTTTAAGCGTATAAAATATCTCTTGACGCAAGAAATATTTGTTTAATCTATCACAAACTTTAGATCTATTAAAAATAAAGATCTAGAATTCTTAATAATTAATGAGTTTCCACGAAATGAGACGTCAGCTTCACATACGATTACAATATAGACATATCGAATTAATTATAATGTTTATTATTAAGTTAGAATATACTGCTTCTTAAAAATCTCGTTTATTATCTACGAACCATCAGAAATTTTATAAAAATATTATGAAGCAATCTAATAAATTTTATATGTTTTAATGTGCAAGTTTTATAGCTGTTCAAGTAAAGTCTTGTCAAAATTACATATGTTGTAATTGTGTGCGTCATAGCAAAAGAAATATCGAGAAATAATAATTACACTTTATGTTAGTGTTATAATACTTTTATTTGACAGCCGAATGAAAAGTTGAAGATACTGGAAATGATATAAGTCGCATACTATATAAATCTTTATTTCGGGTATAGATATGAAAAATGTGTCGAACGCGTTGTTGAGCGACACGCGAGTATTACGTAAATGATGTACCATTGTGCTGTATACAATGCGTGCTGCACACATGGCTGATGTTGGCACGTTGCTGCAGCAACAGCAGCCCTCGGAGCCACATTAATTCCATTAAAACTTCGGCACTCTCGTTCGAAGTTATTAATGGCAGTTTCAGTTGGTTTTACGGCTTTGCCTCGGTGCACCTTCCCGTCTTTTAACGTCAAGCTAACTCGTGATGTCGGGATGAAGTTGCATCGTATATAATTTCGTTTTCGATATCGCGTCTTTTCCGAAAAGCGTGAAAATTCTAATAATTACCAGAAAAAGACGTCAACACGTCAGAAAACATTGAAAATGTTGACTTATATTTAATATTTCTCTTGCGCACTAATCTTTCGTTTATTTATTCTTAGACTTCAACGTTTGTTTATTAACATGATTTTATTTATTATTCATATATCATTAATGATGGATTAATAATATATAAATCCATAATATTGATGTTAAAGATTGTTTTAATATGCGAATACTTCAATATATACTTAAAAAGCTTTAGTAAATGAACTATTGATGAAGTCACGCGAAAGAGATAATGTCAATTGCAAACGATATCCTCGACTGCTCATTCATTTAGTGGTCTGATTTCGACCTTCAGATAGTTGAGATTTACTACGGTTTAATCCGCCTGTCGGCGAATTAAATTTATTGGTGCTAGATAAGATTGCACCTCGTAGATCTTTCCTTTTCTGTTGCCACCGGAGAGAAAGAGGCATATGGAGATTCCCAGGAAGAAAAATATGCGAGTCGTTTATTTGGAGAGTGTAGTGTAATGTTGTGACACTATAAATTTCAATCAAATGCGATAAATCTGCGTAGTATCTCACTCGCCGGCAAAAACAAAGGATCCTTACATCGGCTTAAAACACAATGTATTATAAAAAATAGTTGTATTCAACATCAGAAATTATAACTGCAGTAATATCGATCTACATATCGATTGCTCTTTTTCATCTATTACACGCACGTTATATATGACTAATATAGTAGAAATTCCATCAAAAGAAAAAAGCCCAAGTGATCGGATTCTTTAAAAAGAGGTCAACGACGAGATCTCTCCGCGAGTACAAATGGAAAGACGGAATCGAGGGGGCGGAGGCCACTGGCGGAGGTGACCTATTTCAATCAATAATCCCTTCTTCCAACACGAAGTGGGTTTTATATACAACCGCCACTGAGCGGCGAAAGTCAACTTCGTAATCCCTGAAAGAAGAGGCCGCCACGCCATCGTTGCCGTTGCCGCCGCCGAGCCGGTTCCGGATCGCCTCGGTAAATCTTCTTTTCTTCGGTGCATTTGAACGGAAATCCGCCCGGGCTTGAAAAGTGAGAAAGGTCCACTCGATAAAGCTCATCGGGGACTGCAGGTCTGAGAGAGAAAGAGAGAAAGAGAAAAGCTCGGGGGTTCTCGTAGCCTCGCTTGTGTCGTTCGACAAATCGGTCGACCTGGAACGGCAGCTTAATGCAAGCACCTTAGCTCTCGCACTCGCACTCTCCTCGATTCGGTTACCAAATACAAGGATCGCTGTGTATACAAGACCGGTCATCGACTTCTGTAAACGATCTTCCGCACCGCTTCATTGTACCTTTCATTTTCTGTAACCTACTTTCATGACTGCAACCCCGACGTGCAGTTGAAACTTACGTCCGAAAAAATTCCTTGATAATCAAAGGATAAAGGCTCGAAATCCATATATTTTAATTTATATATTAAAAAATATATATGACATTTTACATACACATGCGCAATAATTAGAAAATAATATTAAATGAGATTTGAGTTTACTTGAATAAAAAGAATTATTTTGCTCGTTGCTAAAAGAGAGAGAGAGTGCGATTGATTAAGCATTGAGATAAATTATTCATTAACAAAGTGTTTTAAAAATAATTTCAACATTATTGGTGTTATTTTACACGCACGTTTTACTATATTTTCTAATATATTTTTTATACTTTCAACAATACATAGCTCTGATCGAATAATGTTCTTGAAATATCTAAGAGGGGTAACATGAAAGGGTTAATATCGAGCAACAGCCTTTCTATGGCCATAAAAGCATCTCTTTTCTCACATCGACTATCGATCGTATATCATTCAATCTAAACCTAATCCATCGATCAAAGCTATCAACCACTAAGAAATAATTCGCGATCACAATCGTTTGACCGATGGTTTATCCATCTAGAAGAAAAAGCTTTAACCAGCCTATATTCTTTTAACCCTTTCCATCTGAGAACATTTTTTGTTTGGGGAAAAATCTAGATATATCTCATGAATTATTTCTTTACGACTACAAACGTTATCGGAAATTTTTTTATACTATTAGATGGATCAATCTTATAGCATATAACTTGACAAAATAATTGCAAAAATTGATCGTAAATAATTATATGTCCGCGAATTTAAATAATAACTCCAAAATTACGCTCAAGGGTTTGCACTTTCAAATGAAGAACGAGGAAGAATGTTGTCATAACATTAAGATCCCGAAGATGAAAAGAGTTAAAGTTTTTTGATCCTTTTACCTGCGGCTTCGAAGCGGCGCGACGCGCACAATGTGCGCACTAATTACGTTACGTTAATTAATCCGTCGTTCTTCTCGCTCCATCTCAGACCGCTTTTTTCAGCTTGATTTCGCGTCTTTTTCTCCTTCCCCTTCCCCCAGCCGAGCCCTTTTAATGCCACGGAAAGTCTCGATGAAACGGAAATGAGTTACCTTACTTCCGTTTGCGGAAGATTTCACGGTGAATTTGCGAATCCCCGCGGTGCTCCGTTCCCGGTCCAGACATTCGGCGCGATTCAGCAGTCTTGTTCAATCTTCTCGCGGACCGTGAGAAAGAAGAAGGTGGGTTGGTCGGGTCTTGCGCCGAACAAGAATCCACTATTTTCTCTGCCGTCGAATTTTCCGACGATTCGCGTTACCCGCGTGCGATTCCATCCATCCAACGCGCAAAGCCGGGTTTATCCGAGACTCGGCTCTCTATATTCGGCAGGTTATTCAAATAAAATTGCTACGTAAACTTTTACTTTATTCAAGCGTCTCCCTTTCATCTTACCCTCGTGCATCAAATGAATTCATTTATCAAACGAAAATTTAGAATCTGTTGACCGAAATATATAGTTATGGTTTCTATGAATGGTTATGGTTTCTACCATTTAAAAAATTAACCAAAATTTAATATTCCTAGAAATATTGTATTGATTCTACGACGATAATTTAAAGATAAAGTATAATATAATATGTATGATTTATTATTTTTATTCAAGTGTACGAGAATCGATATATATTTATAATGAAAACTATACTCTTTTAGATCTAATTCAAATTTCTCCAATAATAAGCACTATACGAATTTCAAGTATGGAATAAAAAAATCATATATTTATCTATTATATGTAATGAAGACTCGTATTGTATATTTGCCTTTTTAATTTATTTCAATATTTATTTCATCCGCGTGTTAAATCATTTTGAAGCTGTACTCTTTTAGATCTAATTCAAATTTTTCCAATAATATACGCTATACAAATTTCAAATATAGAATAAAAAAATCATACTTCTATTATATGTAATGAAGATTCGTCCTGTACATTTGCCATTTTAATTTATTTCAATTTGTTTCACCCGCGTACTAAATCAGTTGAAAGCGGATTATTTCTATTTTCACATATTGAAGTCGAGAGCATCTTTTGTTCCTTTTTCCGCACACGTAATCATATCTCGGTTCTTCATTATACAACAAACACCAAGTGCCTCTAACGACAGCAATAACGACGATAACTCGTAGGGATTTCAATTTTACAAGTACTTGGTATAATGTCGGACGAATTGTGTGCCTCGGCGTTGCTGAAAATAACAGGGATTATCCGCGACGTACACAGCCGTCATCTCCCATGACGATAATGATAATGTCGGTTCCGGGCGCACATACAGTGCAAAGTATAACGTAATTATCTGCGTGGCCCGGCGCGCTTTGCGCTGCGTAATGCGCAATTGCAGCTAGCGTACGGTACACGTCGGTTGCATCTTCATTATAGCTGCGCAACTCGTTTCCCCCGTATCGTCGATTGCACTAAGTGTACCATATAAACGCGATGATAACGTAGCGATTCTTGGAATAGCAGCGATAATATATCTCTGCACATTTTAAAATTTAAATATTAGGAAGAAAATATTTTTCATAATTAATTTTAATTATTGTATTTTTATACAAGATTTTCTATTTTTCCTAGTAGCAATACTTTTTTTGTTCAATTCTGCGTAAATAGTTATTAGCTTATCATATGCATTTTTCACTCGTTTTCTGAGAGCAACACTATCAAATTTTTAAAATAACTCTGCCATTAACGCGAGTCTCTTGTGATATTATACTCGTGGCACAACCATTACCAGCAACCGTGCAACTACAAACATTGCATATTAAATATATAATTATTTTAATGATGTCGCAAGAGAGGTCGGATAATTCAATTGGCTGATACAGCTTACATGATTGACATGCGAACGAAAGTACTGTTGTAATGATGCGTTTTGCGAAAAATTATAACTCACTCACGGATTATAATATGACTCTCTATATGTTGCACCATATTTAATTCATGACTCTAAATCACAATCTACTGCTAGGCAATTCACAGAAATGGGACAGCTGTCATGTGCAGCGAGATAATTATTCCGACGTTGATGAAGTTTTCATTAATGGATTGTTCACGGAAAAGTGTTCGTTCTCACGAATATAAAACGATATGCATAGTTTATATTCATTCCAATATGTATGCCTACGACCTTAATACATAAAATCATATCCTCTGAATTTAATCTATGACATTACAATATAAAATAAGCGTGAAGAAAGTTTTACAAAATTTATATATATAAATGCCCTTCTAAAAAATCAAGAAAAAAATAAACGAGATAGGAATGAGATCATCTAATTTTCAATATCTACAATTAATAATTACCAAAGAAAAAACTTTGATTAAGTTTTGTAATAAATATGTAATAGAGATAAATGTAAGTGTGAATATGGGTTTGCTTCTTTGTACATGTGGCGCTTTCAAACGTATGACTATGTGAGACGCATCAGTTGTTATATTGATAGCTGATAACGTAGATCACGTTTTGGCTTTCAAAAGATATAGAGGGAAGAAGTAATTTAATATTTTTTTAAACATTTTTTTTACGTACATCGATTGTTCGTAATGGATTCAAGACATTCTTACGATTAGAATTAATTTGTTAATGTTATTTACATTAAAAATTGGACAAAATGCTTCTTTAGCAACGCTAAAAATTTAACATATACTATAAATATATTGCAGGGGTCAGAAGTTCAAGCATTTATGGTTGATCTTGTGATTTATTTAAATCAAATTGCGATGCATTAATTGCCGGTTCACTTATTGTAGAATATTATATTCGGCAACTACGCGTTATATGACTAGTTATAACGCCAGACATGTTTGTGAAATGGGGATAATTAAATCAGTAGCTGCTCTGAGCAGCTTTATTATTATTAATAATTGGCAAATTGCTAGCAGTTAATGATTTTAACGTCAATAGTTTCAATGCTTTGTTACATAAAGCACAGGAATATAGATACTATTTATACAAGCAATTATCATTATTAATTGTCATGAAATAACTTAAATATCAATATTAATCAAATATCAATTTTTACATACTAGACGTACAATTAAAATAGGAATGGAAATAAAGAAAACAATTCATTTTATATAGTCTTCTTAATCTGATTAATCATTAATCATTAATAATACAATCTGGCGGTTTTATTTTCTTTATAATTGTATGTATATTAATCAATATGTGAATATTTACAATAATCGTATGGAATAGCGTAAACTACGCTGATCAAAGATTATACAATAATTTATGAACTATAAAACTATATAACTATGGACTGCTTCAAAAAAAAAAAAATATATCCGAAATATAAGTAATTTATTAGCAGTATAGCATAACGTTAGAAATGTATGATATAATCATAGAAACTTGCTTATTGTTTATTAAATACGTAAACTCAAATTTCGTATGCACGGTTATAATTTATAAAAATCCCTAAATCATTTAAAACCGGCGTTCGCTTTTTGAAGCAGTCTGTTGTAGAGAAAAAAGGTACGCAAGATCACGTTTTTAGGGGTCGAGATATTAATATACTAATACTTAGAAGTATGCAGGATCTCCGATACCTTAGCGCGTACTACGTTGTAAAAATAACTGTACATTTTTTAACGCTATTTTAACTCTAGGCTCTATACAATTTAAAGTACAAATCTCGACCGTCGATCTCTTTGTATCGGCCAAGCGTTTCGCGGAAAATGAATATAAATAGCTAATAGAATGTTTCGTAATATCTCCATTTGCATGAAGATCGGCAACTTCTTCGACTTGATCATAAAAACTAGCATGCGCTGCTCAAGCGTTAATTCTTCGAGTCAAACGATTTATATGGCTAATAGTTACTCGTTATAGCCGACAATCGTGATGTTTCTAATTTAATAACATTATATTAATTACACGAATAGAACATACCGATTTATGCGAAGCAGTTGAATTTTATGTATGGAATACTACTTTACATTGCACATTGTGTCTCGATTATTTCTAGCTGTACAAAATCAGATGAGTTAATCTCGCAAGTCAAGCTCCACTCGGTTAAGTAAATCCGGTTCTGAAAAATATTACATAAAATTAAACAATTATTTACTCTCAAACTAGTAATTTATCGTTAAGTAAATTATTGTTTATAATACCCTTTCGATTTTCTTCGACGTAAAGACTTGTCCTTTGAGAACGCCTGTTCTCGTTAGAGTACCTGATTCTTGGCTCGATCCTGTGGGCCGGAACATAGGTCGGCGTGGTGAAATCGTCCGGACCTTCGATGATGGTAGTATTTGATCTTTTCCTACAGATTATCAGGCCGATAATCATTCCGATGCCGATAAGGACCAACGCTGCCGCGCCTTTAAAATTCAAGGTTGAATTATACAAAAAATAAATTTTAAGTCGCATTACAATGAGAAAAGATAAATTAAATGGAAATCTAAAATTTAAAACTCATAAATGCAATAAAATATATCCCGAAAATTTTGCTTTTAAAAATAATTTTTCTAGTATATTGATATATAGAAAAAAAAAGTAATTTAATAATAAATTGAAAATAATATGTAAATAATTTACAATAAATTTAAATTTATTTGCATCAAATTAGAACTGGACTTGCAAAGTGATTTTGCGAAATTAATATGTTAGGCTGAATTAAAAAACATTGATTTTACCTGTACCTGTTAATGCAATAACGATAATCATGTTCTCGGAGCTGGCTTGCGGCAGCGCTTTCTTTAGATCCTCCAGAAAAATCCCACTTCTCTCCATCTTTCCACCAATAGATTCTGCGACCCTGACGTTTTCCAGAAGGACGGGTTCACTTCTGCCACGTCCATTGATCGCGTAAATGTACACCGTATAATCGTATCCCGGTTCAAGATCGTGAAGCTGGAAGTTGGGGGTCGGATTCATATCTTGATAAATAGGCGGCGATTCCCCGACCATTCCCTGATCGCTCTGAGGCGTTTGAAGAGTATGAGGGCCAATTTGGCCGATGCCGGAATTTCTGAAAGATCCTCGAACTTCCAGCAAAAAGTGCTGCGGCGATCCGCCGTCCGATCCCGGGATGCAATTAACTTCTAATGAGCTGCTCTCGTTGTACAACGCACAGTCCAACGGTGATTGCGGTGGTTCTGATAACGACAAAAAATCGACATTTAAATATAAAGAACACTTAAATACAAATTCAATATTTATATAAATAGCTTATATTTTAATTATTAAAATTAAAAAATTTTTAATTTTATTTTTAGAGATTTAGTCTTTCTGTTATGAAATACGCAAAAGAGAATTAAGCAATACGCGCAAAACATAATTACTGGGTAACTTACTAGCAGGTATGATGTTAAATATACAGGGTGCCCTTTGCCGTCCAATGTTGTTGCTCGCCCAGCAAGCCAGCGTGCCATAATCGGTATCGGCACCAATTGTATATTCCAACACACTCATGAGGCCTTTATTTTCAACCTTCGAGTTCGAAATGGGTAAAACGTCGCCGATGGTACCGTTGTAAGTCCATGAAAATCGCACGTGATCGTCAGGTAGCGCTTCCACTTCGCACGTGAGCGATACTGTCTCGTGTCGAGCGATGGTGATCTCTCTCCTTTCGTTACCTTCCCTGCATCTCGGTGCATCTGTCAAACGTTTTAAATTGTTAAAAAATAGAAAAAAAGCCTAAAGCACAGTACAAAATTTGTGTTTCTTTTTCTTAGAAAAATGTCACAGAAAGAGAGAAAGAGACAAAAATTATGTGTATATATAAATAGCTTATATTTTAATTATTAAAATTAAAAAATTTTTAATTTTATTTTTAGAGATTTAGTCTTTCTGTTATGAAATACGCAAAAGAGAATTAAGCAATACGCGCAAAACATAATTACTGGGTAACTTACTAGCAGGTATGATGTTAAATATACAGGGTGCCCTTTGCCGTCCAATGTTGTTGCTCGCCCAGCAAGCCAGCGTGCCATAATCGGTATCGGCACCAATTGTATATTCCAACACACTCATGAGGCCTTTATTTTCAACCTTCGAGTTCGAAATGGGTAAAACGTCGCCGATGGTACCGTTGTAAGTCCATGAAAATCGCACGTGATCGTCAGGTAGCGCTTCCACTTCGCACGTGAGCGATACTGTCTCGTGTCGAGCGATGGTGATCTCTCTCCTTTCGTTACCTTCCCTGCATCTCGGTGCATCTGTCAAACGTTTTAAATTGTTAAAAAATAGAAAAAAAGCCTAAAGCACAGTACAAAATTTGTGTTTCTTTTTCTTAGAAAAATGTCACAGAAAGAGAGAAAGAGAGGGGGGTAATCATTTTTTATTTATAAATTCCTTTTAATATATTTTAATAAAAATTTGTTTGTAATATTTTAATTAACAAAAAATCATAAGCTGTTATCAAACTTCAAAGAATAATTAAATTAAGAAATCTTGACATAACTTTTTAATACGAGATTTAATTTATAATATATATTCAGATATACACGCGTTGTTGCTCGAGACGCAAAGAGTTTATGCTGACAAAAACGATTCTCGTGCTGATAAATAAAAACGGCTACTCACATTTCATGTGAATAAAAAGCGGCGGGCTGTGAGTTTCTCCCACGGCGTTCGTGGCCGCGCAGGAATACTCGCCGACGTGTGCGAGCGCGAGCACCCGAAGGGTCAACGAGTTTGAAGCCAGCAAAATTCCCGCGCTCACATCGTGTTCCAGTCGCTGATTCTGCGGATAAGAACGCGAGAATCCGAATAGCAATGAATCATACCGAATAACGAGACTCTCTCCCTTCTTTCCCCTTCTTCCCTCTATTTCTACTCACATCGTGATACCAAATCACTCGCATCGGTGGCGGGTTACTTTGAACGTCGCAGACTAACTTGAGATCGTCGCCCTCCCTCAAAGTGTCCAAGACGTAGCCAGTGGCCAAACGAGCGACGACTACTGGAGCATCTGTTTGTAATTCGAGGAATTGCGTCATTATGTATTATAGTATTTGATTTCGCAACTGTTGTCACCGTTTCAGACGAAGGACTTAAAGAGAAGAAACTAAGAAAACTGAAGAAATATTTTTTAAAACTTCCTTATCATATAAATTAAAAATTTATTTGAAAATTCTTGATATATATATGAGCAAAAAAATATACAAGAAGAATATGTGTGAGAAGTTTTACTCTTTAAGAACAAAAAATCAAAATTATATTTTTGGATACATTTACACATTTTATTATCGCAAATTTGACGTGTTATTCGATTGACTTAACTTAAAAGAATTGCAAAACTGAGAACTTACAAGAGATGCGAAGTGTTTTGACTTCCTCGAGCACTCCTCCGGGAAACCTCGGATTTTCGGCTCGACAAATCAATTCCTTGCCATCGTCATCCTTATTGAGGACCAAAGCCAACTTGCTCACCGTCGAATTACTCCTCTGCGTAGTAGATACGTTGGGATCGCCCATCACATGTTCTCCCAGCCTCCAAATAATCCTAGCCGCTGGAGAACTACCCCAAGTTTCGCATTTGGCGGCGATTGGACGACCGGCAAAGATCTGATCTTCGCTCAGAATGATTTTCACGATCGCCGGTTTCACTAAAATGCGGAAAACAACAGGATTAATAACAAAAGATTAAATCACATAACGAAATACTAAATTTTTCGATAATCTTCCTACAATATTTTGCTATATTTTTTGCTGTCATTTTGGCTATTTTAGAAGCTTTAGAAGCTTTAGATTCCTAATTTAAAACAAAATATAGAAGCAAGAAATGTATGGAAATTCTAACAAAGATGGACACTTCGTCGTGAAAAATTTACATCTACGAATGTAAACGCGAAGGATAATAATGCTGCTGGATGCAAAAAATTATAAGCGGACCGAGAATTTCGTTGTCGGCGGTGCGTCACAAAAATAACGAGGGCGGAAAGAGGGCCAGATGCCCGCCGTCCCGAACCCCGACCGCGTATTTTTACTTTTAGACGACAATTCTGCGAAATGCGACCGTCAAAGGAGTTAAGGAGGCCCGCATGAAATCGTTGGAATTCATCTCGCTTCCGCCACGTGTCAGTTACTACTGTATTTAAAGTTCTTTCTACGCCAACATTATATAGGATATAGGAAAATCTAAAATGAGTGAAAATTAAAAAAGAAACTGGATAATATGATAGAACTTATTTGATTGAAAAATGACATATACTGAATAATTTGTGATTTTTTCTCAAACTTTTCTCCTTTCTCTATTTTTTTAAAAAAGGAGAAGGGACTCTATATGCAATAGAATTAAGAAAATTTAAATAAACTGAAAATTTAAATATGCTATAATGCTTCTATAAATAATTATTTCAAACATTTAATATATCCTTCAAGTTTCGTTGAACGATCAAAGTTAGAACTAGGTATTTATATTTGATTTCAACTGTTTCAAAAATTGCAACAAGTGTTTGCTTTATGCCTCTCGTAGATGCAAATCGTGATGATCTTCCTGTTTAGCTTGACTTAAAAATAAATACGAGAACAAGGCGGAGGAGAGGGAAAGGAAAGAGAGAAAGAGAGCGGAAGCGCGACATGTCGATTGAATAAAACGTGCCAAGAGTGCCCTTTAACACACACTACTTAAGACCGCTTTTTAGCACGTGCTTAGGATCGAGGGAACGGCCTTGAAGAGTGTTTCTTCGATTTTATTTTAAGCAGATGTCACGTTAACGCAGCATTTATGATCCGCTTCTTCGAAATGCCGCCCTTTTGCATTTCATCGTCGCTCAAACATTGAATAAGTCAAGAAAGCGTCGGAAGAAGTGCTCGATGGGATGCGATCGTCGAAAGATTTACGAGCTCGTAATCATTGCCGAGACTTGAAACCAACTTGAGAATATAATTCACGCGAACTAAATTCTTTAGTTTTATTTTTCAAAATCAGTTAAAATTAATTTTAATTTCTCGGATTTAATTTTCCGAATATAATTCCGCTACGCATATTATCTAAAATGCAAACTTACGATATATGTCTAGAGACACTTCGCGGACGATAGGTTTTCCCATTGGTCCTGATTGAGCTCTGCATTCGAGCTTCGCTCCCCATAGTGACTTGGTGACTTTATCGATAAACAGATCGTTTACCGTAAATCTACTCGGTGAGCCGATAGGCACAGTATCTACAACGCCATCCAGTAGCTCACCGTCCTTCCACCAAGTTACCGAGGGCTTAGGTCTACCTGTAAAACAATTACGAATGCAGCTTTTCTGTAAATCAGCTTTCATGCAATTCTTTAAACTTATACGAATATGGCTCGTAAGATATAATGATATGCGACAATATTATAGATATAATAATAAAGCGATATATTCAGATATATATCAAAGGATGTTGATGCGAGTATGTATTGATAATAAAATTTAACTGGAAGACCGCAGATTTTATACCTCCAGACACTTGACAGGTCAGAGCAAGGCTGTAACCTTCCAAAAAAGGACCTCCTACTCCCGTCACTTCTCGTCCTTGAGCATCATATATCACAGGTTTACTTGGTTGCTCTGAAAAAGTCAAAAATATGACGGTATAATGATATTCCACTTTCTCTTGTCACATGAGAATCATATCACTCTTTGAAACATGATAGTTACCAACTAGAGTCAAGTTCACGCGAAAATTTCGTGTTGGAGAGTCTACGAAATCCACTCTGCATCTGAAAACCCCTTGATCTTTCAACGTCACCTTGGTGACTTTCAATCTCGCTCGGTGACCGTCGCCGACCTGGAAGTATGTTCGTCTTCCGAGGTCATCGCTGACTGCCCAGTGATTGGCGTCGGTCAAACTACCATTTCTCGCATCCAGGCTACAGAGAAAAATAGATGTATCAAAATTAAACTATCATAATATATATAATATAATATTATAATAAAATAATAAATAGTAAGTAAAATAATAAATAATCTCATTAAATTTCGATTAATTATTTTTAAAAATACACTGTTTATGTATTTATTTTATGCGTAGTCCATTTTAGACAATGTCATTAAAATATTGAATATGTTAGTGTTATTTCTCACGTCATAAATCAAAAGAATTTAAAACTATTTATTTTTATTATTTTCTGGGAAAAAAGATACAAATTTGTTTTCACGCCAAGGCGCCTTTAGATCGGCCAAGAGGAAGTCTTGCTAAACTTCTATCGCGATGTTTAGCGTTTCCGGTACCAAAAGTCGGTAAACATCGCACTTTCGCCAATTGGCGACTCACTTGGTGACTGAACTTGCGTGCACCGCGCATCTATTCGCGGCCGAAAAAAACGCACTTGGCAAACTTCACCGCTCGCGAATTTAGATTCCAGTAGCTTTAGCGCGCTGAGTATTACGTAACGGCAGGAACAGGAAATCGTTTCGGCATGCGGCGGAAAAACGACGGTAATAGAAAAGAGATAAATCGTCTTGCCAACTATACCGTCAAAGTCAACTCGAAAGTAACGGAGGTCGAAAAATTCCGTCCCGCGTGACTCGGGTCACATGCCGTGAAATCGAACAGAGGCATCTTCTATCCGTCGAAGCGAAAATATGACGTTTCTTCGAACGCGTGAAAAAAAGTTCTCCGCTACGAAGAATTCTAAAACGCAAGGAGCGACCGGAAGATTAACAATTGAATCGTGTTTCAATTCAATCGTGATTCGAGCTAGTCATAAAATTGTTGAAAAGATTTAAAATAATACTCTATCGTTTACGACATGTAATTTTAATTGCAAACAAAGTTTTTCTTTTATTTTATGTCATCCTAATAAATAGTAATATAAAATTGCCACAAGATTCGAAGCATCGCAGCATGAACTTTTCTCGGGAAGTATATTTTCATTTTCCTTTTCTTCTGTCATTCTGCGACCATTTCTCTCAACGATTATCAGAAATGTGATCTGTGAGAAACGCTTCATTAATAAAAGACGCAAGCAATGAGAATCTGTTTTATGTTTCACTTTCATGATTTGTTTGCGCTTTCCTTTGACGCTCTACGATCTCCTTTGCTTGCTGTATTTTCTTATACGAAGATTTTTTAATAGTGTCCAAAGCTCTATGTTCTTTTGTGAGCCTTATAACTGTCATGTTTTTGATAACCACTCGCCCACATATTGCGCGATGCGTTTTCGTTATATTTTTAGCTGTCCATATTTTCTCTTGTTATCTCAAAAAATTCGAGGATCGTAAAACTTCTTTTGTAAAATCAAACATACTTTTAATGAAAAAGTACTAATTATATGTCTTAATTCGTCATATAGATAATGCATTTTCGTAATGGATCAATTTTGAAAACCAGTTATATAAATTTTAGTGTCCTTTTTTTTACATATATATTTTTTTATGTATGAAAAAATAGTGATTTGAAAAATATATGTGTCTTGCTATGAAAATGATATATATAATGCTTGAGAATCAATTTAAATATTTATTTAATAATTTACATCACATTTCCATTTTTAACGGATAAAGATTCTGAAAAACAAATCTTCAAAACAGATCTTTAATACAAAGATTCTTTCAAATACATGCGCAATCTTTGATGGGGCTTTTTTTTTTACGGACGAGCAAATAGTGATGATTGGAGGAAATATTTTATTTTACGATTCTAAGGATCGTTAAATAAGCGCCGCCACGCGCTCTGTTTAATGCTTATATTAGTCGAAAAGGGTATTCGATCGCTTGATATTCCTGAAGTCTGACCAGTGTTATGAAATTCCATCATCCCACGCTTTCGATTGTGAAAATTTGATTGAATTATTTATACAATCCTGATTTAACCTAACTTGAACTCTCCTCCTCGCATATGCATACCATGGCGCAACGCGTTTGTTTCTATAACTATTCACGCGATAAATTTTCGGATAAATTTAATATAACATGACAAATAATAGTTTGTGTATAAAACGCTCTATAAAAATCCGATACATTTTGATCTGTATAAATTAATATTTATTATTATTATTATTTATTTCTTTTATGTGGAAAAGTATATTAAAGATTATAATATTATAACATATATAAAATTTTTTGTGTTAATACATCAAGACATATGTGCATGTGTGAGAGAATTTTAATTTGATTAATTTTAATATTTTTTAAATGATATAAAATCAATATTTTGATTTTTTTATGTAAAATTACCATAAGATATGCATCTAATTTTATCATCTAATTATACACTTTCTCTTTTTAAAACAATATTTAGTATCAGAATATTTGGCGTGTTAAGTTAGATTAATCGTTAATGAGCTCGTGATATTTATATGCCACGAGCAGAACGCATCGGTGGTGTCCATAAACGCGAAAGTTCACGCTCGGGCTCAGACTCGTGACGGGATATTTTGAGATGCGGCTTCAGAACAATGGCATCTCATCTCCCAATAACGCGGTCCTAGCCAACATCCGGCGGCCCGACTTTCGGCCAAAAATCACCGTCATGTGAATCAGTTTCCGCGGGTTCCCAGAAAACAGGAAGTCGACAGCAGGGAGAACATTTTAAACCTCGATGACATACCGTGCGCGATGTCAAGAAAAAAATTTGCTTGTACTGCGTTGTAAAAAAGTGCGCCTTCAGATCTGCATATAAATTTGCTGTGGAAGTAGACATAGAAGTTCTATAGATATATTTATTTTTCCATCTAATTTTTAACACGCTTTTAACAGTTGTAATTATTTATTAAATTGCTGACGATATTTTCTGCAGAATTAAGTTCAGCTAGATCGTTTTAGCTTTATGGCGCCAATGCTATGTAAAAATAGTATTAGATCGGTAGGATTATTTTTAAAACGCAAGAGAGAGAGAGAGAGAGAGAGAGAGAGAGAGAGAGAAAGAGACTTGCCTGCAAAGAGCTGTGTACCCGCGCATCGTGTGATTCGCTGCTGATATGCGGTTGACGACGATCGTTGCCAACTATACCGTCAAAGTCAACTCGAAAGTAACGGAGGTCGAAAAATTCCGTCCCGCGTGACTCGCCGACGTTGTCCTTGAACCAGAGAACCATATTAACCGAATCCTCCGGTGTCGGCGGTGTAATGTCGCATGGCAGCTCTACATTGTCTCCTTCGGTCGCCCAGACTAATCTTACCGGTGCTGAAATAAAGTAAAAAAAAAATTACATATTTTTAAGCATATATGCATCTATCTAGCTAATATTGACTCATTAATAACTTTAATACTTGATACTGATTCTGTCAAGAGATTCAGCCAAGAAATAATCTACACAAAAATATGAGGTATAATATGAAAATACTCTGCCCCGTTCGAAATTATGATCAATAATCACCACACGCACACCAACATAGTTAAAAGTCGAGATATAAATCATTTCCATGGTATACGAACCGTACGTTTTTGCGGAACCGCCCACAAACAATTTGCAGAAAAATACATAAATCAGCGAGCTTATCGCTTAAATGTTAACAATCGAAGACCACGGATATATAACGTTTTAATATTGTTTCGAAATATTCTAGTTTATAATTTTAAAAGCACATTATTTTAAAAGAAAATCATACGCACAATATAATAGTTGTAATCTTGAAAAATGTTATAAATAGAGATAAAAAGCAATAATATATACATATGAGTATTTTATTTAATAAATACATATGAATGTTCTATAAATTTAACTTTTTAGCTATGAAATGATGCAATTTTCAAGATTACAAATATAGGTCGATATAGCTTAACGCAAATTTAAAAATTAAAAGTCAAATGCAAAACTAAAAATTAAATACATGCTGAGAATGTCTTTGCCCGTTATCTCTGGCTTTCTCGCACTCTTGGCGAAAATAATTAATTGTTTTCCTCGCCGTGTAACTCTGCCAGCTCACAATTTGCCCGACGACGAGCATCGATTCGGTGTACCATTGTCCATGATTTTATAGCGTTCCTAGGGCGCGCGACTTAAACTTAGATTCGTCACATCTCGTTACGAAGTAGCAGTGCAGAAAATAGAAGCGATATAACGCAAGCCAGCCGGCCGAACGCACGTGCGCGAGTCACACTATATTCTGTTAATGCACATCCCGGTATTTCATTGATAACTCGTTCATTGTGCACGTACACATATCGAGACGTCTCTCGTCGATCATTTTATTGAGTATTTTCTTTTGATAGAATTCAATAGATCTATGTCGCGACACATTTTTAATACATATAACAATACTTAGAATATATGTATAGAATATATGATGAAAGGCATTTTTTTATATAATATTGCACGCATCTACATTCTAAAGAAGAAAACAAACAAGAAGATAATTATATAAATTTTTATATTGTTATTTATCCGCAAGACTATTCGCCTGAGTTTAGTAAAGCTCATCCGTGCCTGAATGCATTACTCCCGTGCATAATATCATGCACGTGGCCACGCGAGCATAACGATGACAGTGCCGTTCGCGAAGAACCGCTTCATTAGTACGTCGCTACATGTTTCATCGGCCCCACTGAACCTTTAAGGACCTGATGAGAGGGATGCGACTAAGCGTCCTGTGTTGAATTTTACATTGGTGGTCGAGAATTCTCTTTGCGTATGCAGCGGTGTACAGAAATTCGAAACTTTAAATATATATTTTGCATAATTTTATATATATTAAATTAAC
>NW_021853485.1:6108467-6126016 GCF_003651465.1 Formica exsecta
ATATAATAAAATTATTTTATACATTTTGCTATATATATAAAAAATAAAGTATAAGACGTTAGTGTGATCACGCAAATTTTTAATCATATATATTTTTATTACCGTTCTTTATTTGGCAAATATATTAACTTATATATATTAAAGTCCATATATCATTATGAGACTGAGCTTTAAAATTTATTATATTTCATAATCATTTGCTCTTCTGAGATAAAAACGCTCGTGTTCTCCCTTTTTCCTCTTTCATTACGTAGTGGATATATATATCTTTCATTTCAAACTCATAAAAAATGTAAGAGCGTGCGGTTAAGAAGGATAAACCTGTCGTTTTTAAGTACTGCATCCACCTGTCTTTCATGGAACAAAAACGTGAATACAGTTTGTGGAGTCCTAAGTGAATCGACGCGCGTGTTCCTCCTGTTTTCTTATGCAAGGCATCTTTTTTTCAGAAGAGTCGATCTGAAGCGTTGAAAAAAGTCGCTCGCGTACGCGTATCGCGCAGTTATGTAAATAATAGCCGGCCGAGAGGGGACAATTCCCTCCGCTATTTTTATATCGTGTGTTCGTTGGGAAATCGTGCTTCCGGCCGCACACATCTATTTCCGTGCAAGCCATAGCCTGGCCTCTTTCTCTGCCCTTCCTTTCACTTGATCGCACATCTATCGTTGACAGATCGAACGATTCGCGGTCGTGTTTATCACACGCTGATATGAAATTTATTATATATTCGTAAGAGAAACACGTTTTCGAAAAACTCAGTAAAAACTCAATCCTTGTGAATGATTCTTACATAAGTACGGACATTTAAAATGCAGAGAAATGTTTTTTGAACAAAATTGCACATAAGAGAATTATTTCGTAAATTACTACTTGAATAATAATAATAATAACACTAATATTTTTTTTATTATATATATTTTTTATAATGTTCAATAAATTATAGGCAAGCTTGGATGCATGCTAAAAGGAAACTTTCACTCGAGATGAACATAATTAATGATAATAATAGCATTTACTGATTTAAAGATATGACTTATCGAGTTTCGATAAAGAGTTACAAAAGTGATCACAGAAATTATTGTTTAAGAGATAGATAATATATCTCATTTCGGTAATTATTTAAAAAGACCATGTGGCCACCTACCTAAATTATTCGGATCTGTTTCGAAATAACGAGCTACACGCAACCCGACGATTACGTCGATTCTCGGTTGACCACCTTCTGTTCGTTTCGACCTCCCTGCGAGCTGTTTATCCCAAGAGTTATCCCAAGGGATGGAAGGAGTGGATACGCGGAGATACCTTTGACCACTTTGTATGATAATTTCACCAATGCTCTGACCCGCACACCCTGTGGTTTCCTCGTTACGTTAGGCAAACCTGTTCTTGTTCCGTTTTCAAAGGGTAACCCTTTCTCTACGCTCCACCTCGCTATTTTATTCTACGACCCTTGACCATCTCGAGTTTAAATATTAACAGCGCAATGTATTGTGATTATCACTTAAATGGCAAGAAATAATATATAAATTGCAATTGTATCAATCTTTTATAGGAATAATTATATAGTCTTGTAGTTATACATATAATTATGGCCTTACTTTTTATGTTTATGCTCTCTTAATCGCAAATTATATTACCGCCATAATAATTTGTTTTAATCATTGTCCATTTGAAATTATAAATTATTTCGAGACAGATAATTATATATTAAAGTATAACAGATTCAAGCTATTAACTATTTAAATAATATAGTATGATGTATACATATAATGCGTCTCTGTATTGCTTCAATTTCTATTTCCACGTAATTTTCATATAATCAGTCATAGTGCACTCGTTCGTCATGCTGGCGACATGTGTCACACACAACAACGACTTTAGCGTTAGTAGTAGTTGGACACAGGTCAAAAGGAGCTGCAATTAATTACAACTTGGACCTTGTTTCGTAAATCGGCGATTAAGAATCGAATCAATGAAAAGCGCGAGCGATTACAAACATTAAATAATATGATATAATAATTTATCAAATGCAAAATATGTGTGCGATCCATGTTGATAACGCTAATTCCGCTTTTAATTAGATGTTGAGAACAATGCTCAATTATCATGCATGAAGTTCTGGGAATTAAAGAACTCTTGTTTCCATTAAACGAGAAATCCTATTGTCTTATTATACTTTATCATTTCTGACATTTGCAAACGACAATATGCATAAACTAATTAAAAGTACATACCAGCAGGTTGAAAATATAATTCACGACTAATATTTTGTAAAATTATTAAAGCGCGTTATTACAATCCGTTTAGTTTTTATATGAATATAAATTCATATATACGTTGATGTTATTATTTAATTAATTATTAAATTATAAACGAGTTATTATAAACGGTCTTATATAACAGTCTATATATTCTTTCAACAAACTATTTTTATACTTCAAAATATTCCATTATTTATTCCGGAGGAAGCTTTCAAAGTTTCTTGAACATTGATTTTTTTTTTAACACAAAAGGGTTGCTTATATTATACATATTTTATAGGCAAAATGCAAATTGAACTGTGCATCAGATTAGCATATGTCGAGGGAGTCGTTGAGACGTACGATGCAACGATACCGAGGGTGATCTGCCGAGCGCGAAAAGCATGCTGCAATGGTTTATGTGTTTTCATTTCGTAGAAAGTGTTGCTTTCGCAATGGGCCGTTCCGCATGACTTTTACTGTTAGACAAACATGTAAAGGCTCTCGCGATACCTACATGAGCGTGATGACAAATGGCAAGATTTTATCATCTCCCATGTAGCCATTTGTAAACAGCCAAACGATCAATATTATAAAGTTATCAGAGCTTTATGAATGCGTTGCATATATCTGTATATATTTAGCTAAATTCTCAATAATGCATTGTTGGTGAAATTATATGTATATTTCTCGCTTCTTTTACAACAAGCATCTCTAAATTTCTGTATTTGTTGGCAACGTTGATTCCTGGTTATTATTTCAGTTATTTTGTGAATGATGAAGTTGATAGAGACAGAGCCAAAGATTCGAAGATTCCTTTCGCGCTGAAAATAAGTTACGCGAATTCTTTCGTCGCAAACTCGGGATCATCCGAGTTCCCGCACTCGCGCGTTGTCCGCACGCAAGGAAACGTCGACAAAAATATCCACTCACCGATGTGCGCTTATGAAGCTTCCTATTTCGATCGACCGTTTCGCACGTGGCAGGATCTGGCACGCTGCTGTTATTATATCGCGAATATCGCGCGCGATAGCTTTATCTCTGATCGCAATTCGGTCCCATTTGAATTATGCCTCTCATTATCTTAACACGATGCGGTTCGGTACTTTCCTTCTGCGTTGATATATTTAATTTTAAATTAGAAAGAGAGAGAGAGAGAGAGAGATGGAACGGTTTTTACAATAAAACAGTTGTAACGTCCGTTAGCATTATTATTTTAATTAAAATTTTATAATAATTAAAATTTTTCTCGCATTATCATAATTAACCGAAAATATTATTTAAAAATACTAATTCAATAAGGAAAGGAAAAAAAATATAAATACAGAAAGAATAATTCTACCTTTGTATGTATAATTTGCATCGTAAATTATTAAATAATTATTAAACAGTTACATTAACAAGAATCCTGATATTTTCTAACACTGACCAAAAAATGTTCGCAATTATTTCGTGACCGTAAAATGTGAGTTTAATTCCGCTTGTTACGTTTTACGACCGAGATACTCTCTTCCGGGTTTTGCGTGATATCTTTTTTTTTTTTTTTTCACGGCTGTCTTAGCAATTTTCCGAGAGTCGGCAACTCTGAGATTAATAATGTAATTATTCTGGCATAGTGGCGAAACGTCGGCAGTCTCGCCAAATTAAACTGGCGACGTCTATTTCAGCAGCTGTTTCAATTTTTGCTCCGTCTACCGTCGTGGTATAGCCTATTACTGCACTTACATCGGGTCCTTCCGCGTAATACGATTAATTAAATGTTTACGCGTATGCACGGTATTCCTTGCGCGCGATAACGAGTGCAATCAGTTTTATCTGCTTCCTCTTCTGTGCGAATTGAGATATTGCTGTGTTGCAACGATACGTTTATAAACAGGAAACAACGCATCACTGCTTGTGATGCACTGGAGATTGAGCTACACAAACGGTGCCTTGATTGAATTTTACGAACGCTAAAACGTCAGTAAGTCACATGCGGGCCTGTGGGTTTATTTAAATCCTTCCGGTTGATGTCGATAATCAAAAGTGTCAAGGCATTTCACGAGTTATATAACAGTAATTCACAATCCGCGATGGTCCTTATTTGATACGTTTTTAAAAATCCACAAATTATATATATGTATACCTATATATTTTATTAATTATTATTGACATTTATACTAATCATCACGGTTAATAATATAATAATTGTATTAGAAAAATACTGTAAAAAAACTTTATATTGATGATTTAATTGATGAACTAATATCACTTTCAAAAAGATAAAATATTATAAGGTATCAAAATATAGTTCAAAATCATTTTAGCATTTCGAAGGAAATTTACGAAACTTCCATACATATGATGTCGATACGAAGTTAATGGGTCAGCATGTAAACGTAAATTAAACATAGCCAAGTATAAACTTGTAGAGCACATTAAACTTCAAGGGAGTGCTGCGTTAATAGCCTCGTTGACGGATTTGACCTGCTAATTAGATGTCAATCTTCTGACAGTTTCGGGCGTTTCGGGCAACGAGGGTTCAGATGTCTGCCAGTGGAAAGTTAGCGATGGAGAATAGATGCAAATATACAATCTTAAGCACATCGACATCTATGTATGATATGTCATCTAGTATACATTTTTGGGGTAAATTTAAATACGAATAAAATAATGTATTCTAATATTTTGTACATAATATATGTATATTTGAAAGTATAATAACCCAGCAACAAATTTAATGACAAAAATATTTTTGTGGTGGCAAAAATTCTCCGAGTAGTTTGTTAGAATAAAGAAATTCGAGTCTCGACTCGTACCTTTGTTCTGATATTCCGGCTCCTCTGCAGCTGCGCCTATTCGATGAATCTTTATCATCATCAGCAGGCTCGTCAGAAATACGTATTCCAATGCGCAGCGCATCTCGATATCGTCTTGTATCGAGAATCGAGGCTTAGGTGTCACGATGATTTCACGCAATACGTCGGATCTGCTCTCTTGTCGCGATAAGCAGCATTCGATTTCGATCGCTCGTATTGAGTTTTGTTTTTCAAATAAACACACGGTTGGTTCAACGGCAATCTTTCTCGCGAGGGAGATATTGATTCCAGAATAATTTCGATCGCGCCACTTCCTTGATAGATCGCGACCACTCGAACAATTTGAAAGATCGTCGTGGCATTCTCGATGTCTTCGCGATCGATTTTGAACCGATCGTTGTCAATGCTTGTGTATAAAATCGCGTTTAAATTGTTTTTTGCGCACTTGTTATTATTTAATAATGAATATTTATATATTCATGAAAAATAATTAATTTATTATTTATAATCACCACACGATTATTATGATGGAATAAATTTCACAAAGATAAATTCTTACTTTTTCTTTTATCACTATTTCCACATAAAAATAGCAATTAGAAGTTTCTGTATTTTCTATGTGTTCTTGCAATCTTTCAAATATTTAGTTTTTACGGAGAGTGTTTAATTTCGTCCCTTATTAAAATTCCCAATCTTCTGCGAACATATTTGTATTCGACGGATAGTTCAATGATATTTATTCATTTATTCAAGAACAGACATATATTCTTTGTTATAGACTCTATTCAGTCGGATCTTTCGATGAAAAGTACAGGCGCCAACGATACACAATTCACGACCGGAGGTCCTTCAACGAGTCCTTTCACGCACGCCCTTCCTTTTCTTTTCGCTCGTTATTAAGCCGGACGCGTCGTAATCTTCTGATTAACAACACCAAGCTGCATTTTTTCCGTTGCCTTTGTGTCGCTTCTCTTTTTTCCGCACGCCCGTTTCTTTCGGTCGAAACTTTCGCCTTGGCTGTCGGTTCTTGGTCGATGTCCTCTTCGTCCGCTTTGACTTCCCCCGCAACCGTTACCCCGCTTCCTCCTCCTTCGCCGCCCTCTCGAGGAATTTCAACTTTGATCCTGCGTCTCTGGCGCGTGTCTTTTACGCGTCGCTTTTTGCCACTGCTTCTTCCCCGCCTTGACGTTATTCTTGGTAGGTGGTCCTCCTTTTGCGCGCCGCGCGATTTAATTTAGAGATGCGATCAGGTGGCACTACCACGCATAACTTTCATTCCTCTTAGCTATTAGTGATAATAGTAAGTATAGTATATTTTTATCTCGCTGATAATATCTTGATTTAATGTGATATGATTTATAAGAAATAAAGTATCCTTCAGAAGCTATTTGTCGCAATAGTCTTTCAAACTGGTCAGATTAAAAATGGATATTTAAATTAAGATTTAGCTTAAGGGAAGTTCTTCGGTTTGTGCTCCAAGTTTAGAGTTGGTTGATAATCAACACACTTCAATCTTTTAAAGAGATTTTATTAGATATAAAAGAAATGATGGGAAAGATAATTTATTACATATGAAAACTTCGCAATCATATGTGAAGAACAGCGTTTAAGGAAGAGTGCGTTTCCGATAGATTCTTCGGTATCACTATCGCCGCAATAGTTGCGAAAGGGATTTAAATTCACAACTATACAGAACCGCATAAATTTTATTCAAGTGTCTCGAAAACGGAATACACATGCCATATTCTGAGACGGATGAATCTTTATCTCCCGTAGTAATCCTCACGTATACAGGGATACAGTCAGCGACACTCGAGACACTAATATACTCCTGGATTTAGTCGACTTTCAGCCGCATCTGCAGCTACACCTGCGAGTCGAAGGGCACATATTTCACTTTTCTTTCATACGACGTCGATTCGCTCGTCGGGAAAACGATGCCGGTGTGACAAGACACGTGGTGTATTTATCGCGAGATCGGCACCGCTCGGGAGGATCGGCGTCGCCGTCGTCGTTATCGTCGTCGTCGTCGTCGTGATCGTGATCGTGTGCCGGTCGTCGTCGTCGGCAGCGACTGCCACGAAACTAAAACCAAAACCAAAGACACGCGTTTAGTTTCCCCTACCCGAGAACACCCTCGCCCTTCTCGCGCGGCACACGCACTCGTACACGCACGCACGTTTGAAACGCGGGCACGCACCTACACGCGTAAAATGGCACACGCGCGCCTTCGACACGAATACACGGATAGGACACACCCACGTGCGGATGCACACTCACGCGCGCGTTGGTACGTGCGTTTGTGTGAACGCGGGAGTAATGCTAAATAAGAGCCCAAGTAATGCATGCAAATGCTGCAATGAGTAATGCCGTTTGTAAAATGGGGATATAAAGTGAAACGCTTGTTTGTGTTATGCGAGGATTGTAAAAAGTTACTTTATTGGATTTAGTAAAGGGTATTAAATATTTAACTATATTGCTGAATTCTCTTTACTTTTATACAAGTTTATTTGAGATGATTTATAATTTACAATGGATTATGAAACAAGAATTTATATATAACGCGCGCGCGCTGTATATTCTTTGATAATTTGCGATTAAACAGAATAGAATTATGTTTATAAATTTATTTATTGTATGATATTATTTAAATATTTCCTGCATTATATAGATTTTGTAATAAATTATAAATTATTTAAAGTTATTTTTATTAGAAACATATTATTATAAGTCACATTTCTACTTATTTTTGCAGAAAGTGATAATAACATTATTGTTTTAATAAAAATATATTTATGTTTTTATACAATAAAATATACAAAAATTATAGAAAATAATTATAATAAAATTTAAAATCATACAATTTTATTGAAAATATCGTTTTCTAGATATGAATAAAATTACTTAATATACGATAGATTTCAGAACTAAATATATTATTGCATCGAATTATTAATCCTATATAATCCCGCGGGATTCAAATTTTGGATGCCTTAGGCCTTAGGCAATCGAAAACGATTTTCATGTTTGTTCGCAAATGGCAACGCTAGATAGTGGCGAGAGTAAAACTCATGCTTGTTTCTCTGTGGCTTCCGTAGGCCATGCATATTGCAAATTGAATTGCACCGGAATTGTACCAGTTACAATCGCTCCGTTCTGAAGTATATATATGCTATACATACATATACGTGTATGTACCTATGTTATATATATCGAGTACCGTGTGTGCGTGCGCGGGGGAGCTTCCACTCCGCTACGCGTCTCCGTCCGATCTTTCCGCCTCGGAAGGGCAACGCCGTGCCGAGTTTGGCTGGAATGTGCGCTGGAATAAACGCGCATAGGGGGTGGATTTCTGGCGTATCATTGCATGGACGATTACGCGATGCCGGGCCTGATGCGCCGAGGGATTGAAAACGCAGAGAAGCTCTACAGCGGTCTCGCCGGCCGAGGGTGGAGCGCAGGGCTCCGTTGGGTTCCGGAGCGAAACGAGGGTCAGGAATGCATTCTGAAAGGGACAGGCGTGTTTCGGAGCCGCGCAGACGGACGGATGTATCGAGTTGTATGCTTGTTTGTCCAAGGGCGCCATTGTGTCCCCGGAGCAGTTTCCAACGCGTGCCACGATTTCCTGCCTGTCACGCGTCCTGTTTTGCTTTTGTAGCAAGAAAGTATTCTGAGATCCTCCGCTCTACAAGGATCAAGCTTAATGTTTTGCTGACGAGAACGGCTCTCGAAAACAAAATTCTCGGATAGACGGAGAATCGACGCTGAATCTCAGACTGTACATTCCGAAGTCTTTATAAATATATTTTCCGTCGGTTAAGAGAGTATTTCGCATTCTCTGGATCAGATTTGATGTTTACTCTCCGAAACCGAGAGAGATTCTTGTAAACAAAATTCTTGGATAGACTTCGGGATGAGTATACATTTTTAAAGTGGTATCTTTCGTAACTATATTTTGTTTGCTTTTCTCTATGTAGTCTGAAAAATTATTCTACATCATTTAGAAAGACTAGACTATCCTCTTACTGGAATCTCTGCTTATTTATCCAAGTGCGCCATCGTATCCTCTGGCGTACCACTTTTTGTTCGTCACGCGTGTCTTCCTGCACGATTCGAAGATATTCTACATCCTCGGCTAAAATCAGGCTTGGTATTTATTATCATTTCACAAGAAACAAATCCTTAATTTCAATTTTCCTTAATTTCTATATTCCAAGTATTTAGAGCACATTAATATCCGAACTTAGCATACGCTTTATTATGCGACTATTATTATTGCCGCTATTATTTTCCGTCGCCGTTACTCCGTTACCGCTATTAGTCACCGGGGTTTAAGCTCATTAGACGAATTTGCTAGGCGCATTTGCGTCGTTCAAGCAGCTCTCGCAGCCCGAGAAATGAGAATTTTCGCGCTGTCCCTCGCGCGAGCACGTTTCGTTTCGCATGTTCGTTTCCGCGCGCGAGCGTAAACTTCCTATAAATAAAATACACGCTTCCATCGCTTCCGTTCAAATTTCATGTCGTTACGAAAACCGCGCTCGTGCAGAGCCGCGCGCAGGTTTTACGGCGCGCGTAATTTTCTCTAGCCTTGGCGCTTTGGTTCGCAGCCTCTCTATTTCGAGACTCTCGTTGCCGTTTCGCTCTCCCTCGCTGGATACCCGCACCGACAACCCTCCTCTCGTTTCACCCGAACGGCGAGCGCACCCGCGCAAATGCGCGTCACATAGCACTTGGGACTTTTCACCGACCGGGTTGCTTCAAGCTCAATACCCTGCGCAAGTAATTACCCGGAAAAGCGTTGCAAATCGCGTAATCGCCGATGCGATAATATTGTTATTAATAAAAATATCATATTTAATATATCGGAGACAATACACACACACACACACACAACTTAGATATACTTTATTTAAATCTCGAAAATATCATCTTGAAAAACACAAAATGTTTTCGATGTCTTAATTGAATAATGAAATTAAAATTGAGTAAATGTTTGTTATTAAAATCATAATTAAGCTTCTAAAGACATCTCTCCCTTTATAATTATTTTTCTATAATTATTATTACTATAATTTACATTTCTATAATTATCATTATCATAACTTTAAAAAGTTACTGATGGAATTTATAAAACGACATATATTCTTGGACTTCCTTGGAGCACAATTTTTGCGAGAAACATTCAAATAAATGTTTAAAATAAAAATGGTGATTGTTATAGAAAAATAAATATTTGTTCCATGAATGAAATAGCTGTTTTGCTGTCGTAACAGAAGCAACGGATTTCACTTCACCGGTGGTTTTAATATTATTTTTCATCGGGCTGTTTATTTAGTCAAACGAACCTCTTTTCACTCCGCCATTGATTTGTTTATGGATAAATGAAGTGAATATGAGAGTACACGGTGTAATTGATACGAGCACTCTCTGGAGAACTCTTGAGATTTTTATCGGTTTCATCTGTATCTCCAGTCCACTCGCGTGTACATCTTAATAAATAATCACTTTATAAAAACGTGCTCTTTTAATTCGTAAAAAATTTGTTATTTGAAAAAGAGAGTAAATATATGCTAACAAATATTTAAAAAAAATATAAAAGTTAAACGTTAGAGTAAAACGAGTCAATACAAAATGATAGTTTATTATTGTGATATATAACTCAAGTTAATATATTTTTAAATTAGCAAAAAGCATGAAATTTAAAAATATTACAATTGATAATATTTTATATAACATTATAATATTTAATATATATTTTTATAGGATTATATATAATATCTAATATCTATTCTAATTGCATTCGTTTTTGCTGCCTGTTCCTTATCGTCGATAATATACATTGACATTCTCGTTTAATAGCATTTCAATTAATATCTCACGCCGCTCCTATCTCGAATATCCAATGCCACGTGACGCTTATCTCACGATTCATTGACGGGATTCGAATATCATTCGTCTCGATGCCTATCTTACACCGGGCGGTGCATCTATTTGTCTACAATATTACAGTTGGCGAATGCGGATACATCCCCTCGCCCGACTTGGCTCAGCTGTCCCTATAAACGATCCCTTTCGTAAACGTCAATGCGGTTACACGCACGTGCGTTTCGCAGCGTTGTTGCAGCGTGCTTCAGCAGGCGATAAACACGACCGAGAAAAGGCAGATCGATATCTCGCGACCCTCCATCGATGGATGAGGCCCCGCGCGATAGCCCTCCCTAGACATAAATAATAGAATTATAGAAGAGAGAGAGAGAGAGAGAGAGATGTAATTGTTACGAATTGCCAGCGTAATTTATGGATGCTCGTGGGTGGTCTCCCCCTCTCTCTCCTCGGTTGTACACATTTTATCTCGCTTCTGCACGTTTGTCAAATAAAATAAAGCCATTATTGGGTCGGCACGACGTGAAATGTCATTGTTACATCGGCAAACGTCAAGTAATTTCGCGAAAATTAAATACACTTCGTTGAAATAATTTCAATTATGTATTTTTTTTTTAAACGTATTATGTCAATAAGTTCATCGCGAGTTTGATAAATTCGTTTGAAGATATCTATTTTCTTATAACTCGCTTCATAAATAAGTGAAATCCAAGAAGATCTGTCTGAAGATCTTGAAGAGAGCTGAGATGAGGTTTTTCCTTACCGTTTTTTATCGCATTGGAAACGCACATAGTATTAAAAAACTGTTGCGCGCGTACAAAAACGTTTATGCTTTTTTTTTTGGATCATCGAACATAAAACAGATACAGAAATGGATTTTAAATTGTATTGAGAAATGCATCTTTTATATATTATATATTATTTATTTGGGAAACAAAGCGTTAACAATAATAATAAAGTTAACAAATTTTATTC
Source organism: Formica exsecta (assembly GCF_003651465.1). NCBI lineage: Eukaryota > Metazoa > Arthropoda > Insecta > Hymenoptera > Formicidae > Formica > Formica exsecta. The sequence goes on from NW_021853485.1 coordinate 6,120,364, forward strand.
GCAAGATTATAAATAATAATTAGTTATTATAAATAATGATTATTAACTTTCGTACGTAATTACTTATATGTATCGGTCTAGAAAGGCGTTATGCCTTCTTGATTTCCTAGAAGATTAATCGTCCTTATGCGGGTTACAAAAATGACTCTTCCGGTTCAAAGCGTCGGCGTAAGATCGTAAATTACTACTTCCAATTTATATCCCCCGGATAAACGATGATACTAAAGCTCAGTTATTACCATCCGACTCATTTTGTTAACAGGATAATGTATGTTACGTTCATATGTTATTTTTTACGTACGATGGAATTAAATCCACGTTCCATTTTGTGAGTTGATAATAGCAGGCAGAAAATTTAAAATTATAAAATTTTTATATATTTTGTCTTTTGAATAAATTTTAATTATATTATGGAAATTTTCTACCTGCTCTATGAATTTTCAACAGATTTCAAATTAAAAAAGTTATTATCTATATCTTAATTATACATATATATTTATTTATTTAGTCATTTAGATTCGGAAAAATGTTTGCTCAATTGTAGTACCGAGTTACAAGCTCTTTCGCGGAAACGATTATATGGAAAATTTGGATCGTACGTCGCGTACAATATGAATTTCACAGGAATGATCGACGCTCGTTCTCTATGAGGCGTCGACGAAACGCCTAAACGTTTATTGCATCTGGCGCTTAGTTGACGTTGCGCACAGGCAAGCAGGCACCTACAAAGCACTTACTGGAAATGGACTCTCTTATTAGTGACTCACGAAAATGTCCGTGTTCTTCTAGACGAGTCGCCTAGCACGAAATGTCGACGATGACTAAGAAGTATCACGACTGATCGATATCACACCATAAATGCAGCGATGCGAGCGATTCAAGGGTGACGGATGCCCGTTATCGTTAACGTTCATGATGCACTTCGCTGTTTTCTCCCCGTCACGAATGATCAATTAATCATGTGACGTGCCATTTTTTTTTTCAACATCGAATTCGAGAACCTAAGCGAGCTCTATGTCTGCGGCTTGTTGACGTTTGTTAAATATTAATTATGCTTGTGCTCAGTGTTTGCTTTATCAATTATGTTTACCAGGTATTTCCCAGTGCGGTAAAATTTAACGAATCTTCTTAATCTTTTCGTGGAAGTGTGACTCCTTCGCTTTCTTTCTCACGCTTCTTCTGATTAATTAATCATTTCTTGTCCGTCGCAACCAAAAGTATCGCAGCTCGTTTTTAATCTAATTTTTTCGGAAACCTTTACAAGTTTATTCGAGACTCTAATCACTTTTGTCGCGCTCTTACAGACTTGTAATAAATTTATGATAAATTCACAAGCTTTAAATTGTGATATGTGTTTATTACGCATTTCTTCGCATATTTCATAACGCGAGGCAGGATGTGTGGCTCGTATTCACTCGCTGCACTTTCATCAAGATGTACTTTTGATGTCGCCGGAGATGGGGATCTTGCGTCAAGCGACTTGTCGATGCCATTTTCGTGAATACGATATATAGCTACATTTCGTAAAGCGATGAGTCACGCCTGCCATATCGTGACGCACGCTGCATTATTTTTATGGTGTTTTCGCGTGGGTGTTTTTGCTATGATTCACGAGCCTACAAGGCTTTTCTCGCCACCCTCGTTCGGACTGTAAAGCATCCCCCTTGTGCCCCTTTTCCTTCTGACATTCCTACTACGTGTCGCTTGCGCGAATGAATCGTTAGAAATCCCACACGGGCTCGCGTAGCGCATCGCCCTATAGCTAATTATTCCAGGTGGTACGCGCGATTTTGATTAGCCGTAAACACATTCGGTGATTCTCGTGGGACGTATATCGAGGTGCTCGTCCGCGTATTGCTCGCTCGGGGAGATGCGTTTGTTAGCGACCCGCACGATGACAGCGATTTATTCCGCTGTTCGCGCGTTCCCGAATTTATCGATTTTGATACTGGGGTTGCTGTCACTGCGCTAGTTTATGATCGTATCGTGTGTTAATGGGTGATCAAATTCGATGTAGTATTAAATTTTTAGATATTATGGACAGGGATATTTCTGGCAGGGATAAAACCATGATTTTTATATTATTGTATAGCGTTTCTTTATATTATATTAATCTCAATGTTAAGTTGCTTGCTTTATTATTATTACGATAGTCTTTAGCGTTACGAGGGGAAAAAAAGAAGTTTATCACATATTATAACGTAAAGTATTATATATTTTTCCGTTTTAATTTGTTTACTTATGAGTTTTTCACTTTGCATATCATTTATGTATATATTTCTTTTATATATACTTCTGAGCTATACGGTTAAGAAGAAGCATGCATGTATGCGTGAATATTTGCTTTGAATCCGAAAGTTTACTAGGAGCTCTGCTTGGTATGACAAAAAAAACGAGAAAGTGTATATATACTCTCATTCTCTCCCAGAACATAAACTCAGATGAATATGAACCTCACAATATGAATCTTGTAAGTAAGAGAACGTTCTATCCTTATCCAAGTTATATATAAGATTTATTATCTGAACATCAACTTCTATGATGTGTTCAAACTTAGATCTTACCATAAACGTTTTTTATGAAATATAAAGTGCTCCTATTATAAATTTCTCAAACATCAATTTGTATAATATTGTATTTATATACGATTCAATATTTCTTCCTGTTTCTGTTCGTTCCATTATTTTTTTATTATTCTCTATAACCTTTTTCTGGTTATATATCTAACCAAGATTATCCTCAGTTAGAGTCAATGCACTTTTTAAAACGAGGCGAATGATTGTCCTTGAAAATTTTTATCTCCGATAAATCTGGAAATTACGACGAGAGGCATCAGCCACGCGCGACTCGCCCGGCTGACTTCGAGAGCACTAATGCATCGATAAATCTCGCAGCGTTTCAAGACGTCCATTCAATCTACGGACACATGCTGTGTATGTATCCACGTATATATATGTGTAGGACATGCACGTGTCCCTATTCCGTCACATTTCTCGTTGGCGCCCAACATCTTTCGTTCTCACTTACGATTAGCGGCGTGGGGTCCTTTCCTTCGGTCATCCGTAAACGGACGCCATTAAATGAGGAAGGAATAAACTCGCGGCATGAAATTAATGAGGAAGAAAAAGCGGCTAGATCAAGACAAGCACTGAAAGAAAAAAATATACGCGGACTTCATTAGGGAAACATTTTCTTTTTCGACGAAGCATGAAAGAGAAATATTGTGTCATGAAGGAATCATTTAATTAATTTCATTAAATTTTTTATAACATTTCGCTTTGTAAAATTAATGAAAAAGTGCGTTATATATATATTTGCACACGCAGATATTTTTATTTTGAATTTATAAATATATTTGCGCGTGTTTTTTCTTCTCTCTTCTAATAACAAATATAATATTATATTTATCTACAAATATAATATATATTTTCTACGAAAAAATTAACTCCAAATTCGATATCATAACTACTCTGTATATTACGAAATCGTCTTGTAAAAAATTATAAATTTTTAATTCAGACAAAATTTTTTACCATTCGGTATATACCTGTTTCGGTATTTCGATTGTGCGGCTCGATCGGCACGCGTGAAAATAATGTCACGTGTAAAGGAACTAGAGAAAATAACAGTCGAGAAAAATAAGACAACGGGATACAGACGGCTGTAACGGGAGACAAGGGATGCCGATGGGAGACGCGTCGTTTTACGTTCTGGCGCCGAGTATCTAGCATTCCCGAAATCTTTGAGTTTACGCGGCCCGTTCCTTTTGCGTTCTGTCCATGTGTATGAAATATAAAGTGATTTCTTTTTCTTCTCGACCATTCGCTTTTAACTCGACAAGCAGAGTGAGAAAGATATAGACGCCATCGACGCACACGAGAAACGAACGAAAATGAAAGACGCCGCAGGCAGAGAGTGGAATCAACTTTTTAATTTCAGCCATCGTGTGAAAAGTTATGTGGAACGTGCGATAGTCGGACGTAAGTTATAACGTTTTACAATATCAAGTTTGTTGAAAGCTGTGTTATTTCATGCGAGATATGAGGGAAACGAAATCACGCGAAGTTCTATATTTAAAATTCAAAATAATGGGTTTTTTTATTCGGATGCAGAATAAGAAATCGTGTGCATGCGGACTTTCATTATATATACAGTAATGGATGTATATAAATAGTAATGTAAATATGAAAAAATAAATATAAAAAAATTAAAATTAATTTCTCTTGCGAATTTATATGTGAAAATTAATATTTTTGTATTTCTACAGTGTATATATATTCTTTATTTATATAACAATATAATATAAGAATATATATATATATAATAGAGCTAATTAGCAAATATATCACATTTTACGCGCAGTATAATAATATTACGACATCAATGTCTTTGAGAAATCCATTTAGATGAATGCTTTGAAGTCATCTTACAAGATTTTCCAAACTTCACTTGGACTCGTGATATTTTAAGAATTTCTATTTCCTCATAAAATTTCAAATCATGGTTTATTTCCATTTTCTGAAAAGAATATTGAAAATATTCTGTATACATATATTATAAAACGGAGTATGTGCACTTTTTATTATGTGAATTAATTAATTTACTATTAATTTTTAAAAGTTAAATTTTGGATACTCTAAATAAATGTCGAATAAGAAGATAAAAAATTGCGATTGAAAATCACAGATTTTTTTTCTGAATTGATATCGGTGCTGTGAAAAACGTCGAACGATGTATTATGTAATTTTCATGCAGAGAGAATATATTATAAGAGAAAATATGGAGGGGCTCACGAAGTCGTCGACACAGGGCGATGCGTCGCGAATGTGTCGCAAGCGCGCATGCTAAAGAGGGATCAGAGGAGACCAAAAGGAGCAGGACGATCCCGGGCGGGAACGAAGGGTCCGTGCGGCGGAATGTCGCGATTTCGCTACGAGATTGGACTAAACATTTGCCGCCCGGCATTGCCAAAATAGAGGCATGCACCTGTTTCGCTAGAAAAGGAAAAGCTACGTGTCTTCTTCATTTCTCCCTCTTCGTGCTCCTCCGCTCTTCTATCTCCTTTTCGCCTCTTCCTTTTGGCCCAACCGTTTTCGGTCTACCTCTTCCAACTTGCTGTCATGAAACTTCTCTTCTTACACTTTTTTCTTTTCTCGTGCTTCGTTTCAGAGATTCGTTCCTCATCGTTTTCATCAGTCCATGTCTTTTCCTTCATTTTCCTCTGTCAGAACTTCGCGGTTCTTCCTTTCCTCGTACGCTTTTCTTCTGTTTTCCGCGTTGCTCTTTACGTTCCATCTTCTTCTCTCTGTACGCTGTTTGACTGTGCACACCATAATGCTATTTCCGTCGACAAATGCAGCAAACGCTGTAAGTCGCTTAACGCGCGCTGGACACATCGGATATGAAGTATCTGACGTCTAATTCCCAATAAAATGCGCATCAAAGTACCAAGACACCTTCGTGTGTGCATTAATTCATTTAACACCTAATAATAGTTTTCTATTGTATTATTTTACATGCTGAATGTAATTTTAGGAAAAAGTATCGTCGAGTGTTTCCGAGATAAAACTGGCGGATCTCAAAAGATATGATTATCAAAAATCGAGAGTTTTTACGAGATTATCATAAATCTCTTTCACTTCATTTTATTATG
>NW_021853485.1:6126207-6146792 GCF_003651465.1 Formica exsecta
CGAGATTATCATAAATCTCTTTCCCTTCATTTTATTATGAACTCTTTATTAAGGCCAAATCGAAATCACCAAGGAATTGATAATGATATTATCAGGGAATAACTTTCTAAGCAATTTGCAATTTCTCTCAACATTAGTAACACACGCAGAAATATCTGTATGTCCCCGGTATTGTAATACGGTATTATTGTCAAGCTCAAAGGGTAAAGATCCAAGGGTGCGCATGTTTTAGCGACTATATATAGATCGACATGTGTTTTGGGACTGGCCCTCGACGACCTGCATAGTTTCGATAATGCGAGGAGGATTTTTTCTTTTGAAATCCGAAACGTCGGGATAATGAGCGTGGCGCTCGCCAACAATTAGTCGACAGTTTTATTGGTCGGCGGTGTAAAATCAGCTGTGCTAAGTGGATTCCCAGAAATTAAAAGCGGACGCAGATCTAAATTGTTTGTAGTTGCCCGCCGTCTGGTCTGCCCGCTCGAATAATGCTGTAAGGGCGCTTTTTAACTCGTAATCCTAAACGATCGCATGTAATTGAAACCTAAGGTCACTCGCAAATTGGTCAGAGTCAAAGGGTTGCAACGCTAACGCATGCGACATGTACTGCAAAAGATATTCTATTTTTATGTTAAAAAGCTAGCGGAGATTATCGGAATTTAATTACAAGTTTAATCCCATAAATTTACATTTTTCAATGTGAAAAAAATTATCACAACTTAAAAGAAAAATGTCAGAATTTAAAAAATTTTAAATGTTTGATAGAAATTGTGCGCAATTATGTTTTTATTTGCTATCATCAAGAATATAAAAGTTGACATCATGGTAGTTAATAAATAGAACTGCAGCTCCATTCCATGAATCGTGTTTAGATTGTTTAGTGAGAAAAAGCTAAAGGGTGTTTTCCGAAACATTCTTCTTCACAATGACGTTCTGTGTGACAACGGGGATTTTGAGAAGCATTTGTGCGCTTGTCCCATGAGAGCAAGTTGCGAGATGTCCCCACTTTCGTCTTCTGCTCCAATCCTCCCGTGACTTTCTGGTTTCGTTTTTCCTTGTGACAAGATTCCGCTGGCAGGCGAGTATCAGTCAAAACACAGTATCACGTGGCATGAATCCGTCCATTCTGTCATGGGAAACCCGCGCAGGAGAAAAGCTCTCGCTCAGCGAAGATTGTCACCGCCGAATCTTTCGTACACGTGCTAGGAAAAAAAATGAGAAAAGATTTGACGGGAGTACCGCGCGGTTCCCAGAGGTGCCGTTCGACCCGACAGTAAATTACAATCGTATAAATACTAGGAACGACAATAAGGTTCCACGACCAAATGTATTTAAAATGAATTTAAGGAAAATTTCCGAATAATTTGCAATAATATGTCTCGTAAAATATTCCAGATATTGCTTTTATCAATTTTCTTTAAATTTCTGCTATATTATATATATAATTTTTTGCGAGCACGCATAACTTTATTTTTTTAAAAGATATTTTTTAAACGAATTCTTGGATAAAAAAAATATACGGAAGTCCCGAAACATATTCTGCGAAATGCTATATCAAAAGAAAACGCGTTTTTTTATCAATGCAATTTACTTCGCAAATTTTCTGACGACAAGAAGAAAACGTGTCGTCGGATTCCGTCGCTTGGGTTTTCACTTTTCAACCTCGACTTGGATCAAGACGAACAGCCGCGACGTCAGTGAAATTGCATAAAACTGCAATTCAGAATGACACACTAATACAATTTGCGCGAGGTCGCGATGATGGCAGAAGAGACATTGCTATCCAAATATAAACGAGTAAACGGATCAGTCTGCCGGCCGTCTGGTTATTTATCCCGCTTTTCCTAGATTATCCCGAGAACCCCTTGGCTGACCGTTCGGTTTTCCGCAGGGCCGCATGAATGTAAAGGCACGCGATGAATAATCCGTGCCAGCTTTCAAAGAGAGACGCCTTTTGTCGCACGCAGAAAATTTAGCAAATCATAAACAGCTAAGATAAGACCAATACTACCATGATTAAAGAATCTTAATGCTTTGAAGTCTTATATTTCAGAATGAAATTGAAGAGTTGTATGTGTGTAATAAAATTGTAATGAAAAAATTGTAATAAAATTATGTGTGTGCATAAAAAGGGCATCAATTTTTTTATAAAATTATAATTTAAAAATATAAAGGAATAAAAAAAAATTTGCATTTGAATATATAGAGAGAAATTGACAGAAGTTAAAATATTAATAATTTAAGCCATTCACACGAAAAGAGGATAGCTAATTATATTTGAGAAACTATTATATTTTTAATAAAGTTTGTGATATATACATTTTTAAACTTTTTGAGAGTAATTTAGAGAGCAAGTGTCAAAATTCGGTGAGGACAAAATTCATTTATGATTTATTCGAGCAAATATCGTTCAAACAATATGATTAATTAACGTGTTATCGTACGTAAGTGAACGCAATACGTAATGATCGATGAGACCGTACGTCCAGTATTTAATAAATGTAGCCGATGCTAAAGATCGTAGCAATTCCATTTACGCAAGGGTCGTGCTGCACTTCGCGCTAGTAAAGATAAGTTTATAAATACTCCCAGTTTCAAAATAGACACCGGACAGTTTGCGTACGTCGCAAAGCGCACAGAATCGTTCGGAACTCGACGGAAATTCAAATATCTCCAGGCATGCATCTTCAGTAATCTATGACGGGCTAAGGGATTCGGGCCAATTTCTCATCGTATTTATCTTCAAACGAAATTATTCTAACTCGTTGTAAAAATGCTCAAATTGTACGAGTACTTGAAATACGCTGTATTAACGAGTAAAAAATTATAATCGTATATTTAAAAGAAATTAAGTGGAAAAATTCCTGTTCAAAATTTTCTTTATTTAATTAGTTTCTTGTATCATTAGTGCACTTTTTTACTTTTAAAGCGCGAAAGCACAAATTTCAATGAACGTTATTTAGCGTGTCTAAAATCTTATATTACTTTTAAAGCCAAGAAAGCGTTTTCTTATTGACAATTTTTCTAAGCTCATTTTTTATTTATTTCATATTTTAAAAAATCGAACATATCGTTAGATTCTATTCACTATAGAAACATAAATGATATTAATGAAATCTAGTAGATCTAACAATTAGTTTTATGTTACTTTTATAGCCAAGAATTTTTTATAGCAAATGATCTGTTTTTTTTTTAATCAATCCGATTGTTTCCCAGTCAAATTGTCTAATATCTAACATATCATTAAATTTTGTGTTTACTGATGGATGATGAAATGATTAGGTAGTAAAACTACTAGCAGTTATAAGATTTTACGTCGGTCACTTTCAAAGCCAAGAATTCTTCTTTATGACAGCTCTAGTCGCACTCCCGTCCCAAATATTTCTTCGGTCCCGGATATACGGTTCCAGCTGTAACTAGGACCGCTCGGTATTATAAATCAAAAACGAGCCGCGCATTTGTGTGTGCCACTTTTCGTCCATGGGGCGGCGCACTTTGACAGAAATTATGGTCGACCATATGCTGATGTAAGGGCGTGTAGAGAGATCACTGAAATATGAACAAAGGCGCGTTTTTACAATCCGTTAGTTCTTGCAATCATTTGACGAATATCTTTGAAAATCTCAAGCTGAAGATGTCAACACGTTTAAAAAAGAATAATTTTTTAGTCTCTTTTAAAATATACTTTCAATTTAAAAATATTTACGTATATCTAATTAAAAAGTTTATAATGCTATTCTGATTTCAAAGTATTATTTATTTATTGGCTTTAAAAAGAACTACATGAATCAATTTACATCGTTAAAATGTTCCGATAATTATTTCTAATAATCTAAATATACTTGTTAAGATAATATTTAGTTAAAATGAACTAATAATGAAGTTTTCCAAAATTTGTTCATTTTCTCAAAATTTAATTTTATAATAATTATTGTTTTTGTATTGAAAAAATATACACATTATCAATAAATAACAGTATATGTAAGAATATTTTAATCCGCGCTACTCATTTTGCACAATTAGCAATATATTAATTTATTAATATTTCGTAAGATTCTACATATTTTCGCCAATGTCAATAATTAAACATGCCACTATGCATTCATGCAGTACGCACATAATATAAATGATAATATTACATCACTCATTACGTGACTTACTGCTTCTTCTTCTAGCCGCAGTATTTGCTGAGAGGGCGTTAATGCACAGTGACTTCTTCAGGCTACGCAACTTCTACGAGATCAGCTGTTTTCGATCAGCTGTTTTTAATGGTGCCCGGTACCCATAATTCTGCTGTTGTACCATGATTCTGATGGTAATGCCATTGACAATAATTCCTTTTTGATCAACCGTCGATCAAGTAAACATTTCGAATACATTTTCCCAAGGAATCGATATTACGATAGTACCATCAAGGGTTGTGTTCCAAAATTTACTCCTTGGAGTAGAATTGCGTCTGATTAACCAATCAGGACAAAAGAAACGAATATTTCTTTGTTCTGATTGGTCAACCAAATGCTATTCTACTTTAAGAAATAAATTTTAGAACGCTATCCAGTGCACAAGATGCTATCAAGTGTATCTAGTCGCGCGCACGCTCAGAATCCAGTTGCATCGGAAATACTCATGAAATAGAAGCCGCGTAGCGTGGTTGACGAATTTTCTGCCAAATTTTGAGAACGTTGCGGTTGTTCAGGCTACAACGATGGCTTCCGCCGGTGAGTACAATCCGTTATCTGATAACATATTGTTGATAACCTGTCATTGCAATGCTAAATGGTATTGTGTGTGTATTGCGTGATGACACATGGCGGCATGTTTAATTATTGACACAAGAACAATAATGAATTGATATAACGTTAAGAATCATTGGCGGAAATATATAAATTGCATTAAATCATCATTATTGCGCTGTGTTGTATCGTTACGTCATTTCTTAATTAACTGTAATTAACTATATCAACAAACATATAGCTTACGAGAAAACGCAGGCGCTGCCATCAGAAAAGGTGTACTTAGCCAAATAATCTTTTATTGATAATTTATATGCAGAAATATGCGTAAGATTTTGTCCAGACATTTATAAGTTCACAAAATGTATAATTACAACATTTTAAAATCCTCTTTTTTTCATTAATATTAATAAGTGTGATAATATTGATGAGATTGATTGATCTAATCTTGATTTTAAATAATTTTGTCAATCTTTCCCTCTCGTCATAGATCTTGTTTTCAGATTTGCACTCCTCTCTTATCCTTAATTGCATATCTGATCGGCAGACACGTAATTAAGACTCAGTCGAAGGATTAATTTTTAGTCATTTACTAATCCTTTACTGCCTGTTATAATCAACTGATGATCATAACGGATGTATACATATAGTCCTAGAATTTCTCTACAAATAAAATCTTAAAGGGAGAATTGTCTTTTCCTGGTCACAGTAGGATTACCACGTACACGAATGTACATGTTCATTTTAGTTATACTTTGTACACTTATCGTTAGAATAAAATCATGTTTTAGAGGAAGAAAGAGAGAAAGAAGAAAGTGCAGCTGAAACGAACAGATGATCCATTGAAGATGTCGCTTGAGTTTATTTTGGCGGGAAAGTTACGCGGCATTCGCGGTAGCCTGTCCATTATCGTTTAGTGTAGTATCATCTCGTCTGTGCGTTATTCCTTTCACGAGAGAATAGAATATCAGATATTTTCAGTTTGGTTCGTACTTTGAATCAGTGTACCAATAAATTCTGCGATATTTTTTTGTTATTCAAGTTTTCATTGAACTGAATTATTCACGCAACGGTCGAATACTTGCTATAAACGAGTAAATATCAGGCTTTAATATATCGTGTGGTAAGTAACAAAGTGTACTGATATCAAGTGAAAATTAACGTAAAATTGTCATCTAATTGAATTTCATATTGAAAATTATGCACTGTACTATATATATGTTATTTTATTTCGTAAAATATTTTATTATTTTCTTTTATAAATAGTAAATTGCATACTTTACGAAAGTTATTTTACAATTAATTGATTACTTTTGTTTTATTGTAACGAAAATAATTCTATTGTTATTGCATTGTTATTTCAATTACATTGTGCAAAAGTCATACATATTTAATTGATAACATTTATAATATGATGAATATAAAGAAAATATAAAATGAAAAAGTATAAAAGAAAGTTAAAATGACAATGAAATAGAGCAAATATGTCAAGAATCTGATTGCTAATTGTTATTTTTTTAATATATATGATTATTTTCTTTTACATTCTATAGTTTCAATTACAAAATATAGACATTTGAAACTTATCTACTCTGTTGATAAATTAATTCTAGGAGAAGTTATCTTGCTTGTTTAAAGTTTACTGTTTCATCATGCGATATATTTCTTACTAAGTCATAAGAGCATATTCTTTACATATCTCCAGTACTAGATAGTGAAATCAAGTTCATTGTCTGCTTAGGTAAAGCAACTCTTGAAGCTTTTATAAAAATGTCTGGCTCCGTTAGTAAACTGTATAAGCGTCCATTCACTGTATGCGTTGAGGGCAATATAGGCAGTGGTAAAACAACATTTCTAAGTCACTTCAAAAAATTTGACAATGTCACCGTATTTGAAGAACCAGTTGAGCTTTGGCGTGATGTGTCTGGAACAAATCTACTGGTGCGACAAAATATTTTCATATATGCCAAGTTGATAGTATAACGATTTAATGTTTTCTGGTTATCTAACTTCATTGATTTATAAAAATTTCATTACACTAGTGATAGAAAAGATGCTACATTAAAGAAAATAATTTAAACATTATTAAATATAATATAACATTAATACATTTTACTTTATTAAATGCATCGTGTATAATATGTTTTCAATTTAATAATACGAATAACCAACATTATAACGATACATTCCAGGAATTAATGTACAGTGATCCATCTCGTTATGCTTTCTTGTTTCAATCTTATGTACAATTGACCATGCTACAATTACATACTTGTAAGATACCCTCACCATATAAAATTATGGAGAGATCTGTCTATAGCACAATGTGTTTCATTGAGAATTTAAAACGTAAAAATGTACTGCATAAGTCTGAAGTTACTGTCTTAGAAGACTGGTACGACTGGTGTTTAAAAAGTGCCAATATAGAAACTGATTTAATAGGTATATATAATTTTATATATTTTAGGAAAAGTTGTGTTATTATAATCAAAAAAGATAGTATCATTAATATCCCGTTTCCTCTTTTTTTATTGCCTGAATAGTATATCTGAGGACAACACCTGAGATTGTGTACGACAGAATGAAACAACGAGGTCGGAAGGAGGAGAATGCAGTTTCATTGGAATATTTAAAGCAAATCCATCAGATCCATGATGACTGGCTTTACCATCAAATTCTGAAACCAGTACCAGCGCCGATTATAATCATAAATGGTGATCGAGAGCTCCATGACATGGTAGAGGAATTTGAAAAGTGTAAAAATGAAATTTTCAGCAAAGTAATAGAGGATAACGATGTAAATAACACAATGATTACAGTACCGACAAATTGCGTGCTACCAGAAATTAAAACTGGAATCTCAGATTAAAATATATAGAATAATAAAAAGCCAAAAATATGATTTTAATTTCTATGGTTAAAATTAATTATGTCATGCATTTACATTGATTAATTTTTACATACAAAAAAAAATTTTGGACATTGTGATATTATAATTTTACTGTTGCATATATATATTTCTTTTCACATTTTTGCATAATAGTATATATTGTATTTGATTGATATAAAATGTTTCGATAAGATTATTTCACAACCACTACAGTGTTTAAATTACAAAATTAATTTTGAAGTTGATGCATTTAAGTTATTAAAAAGATATTCACATTTGTGATGCAACATATATTTTATTGAATTATTATTGACGCTTTTATTAGAATTTTAAGAGTAAATATCTATCTAATGTGCATTTATAATGTCTGCGTGTATAACACTAGATATAATTAACTTTTTATTAATGGACAAGTACAAAATAATATAAAGTAATTTCGCGTATGCTTTAATTAGGAAATATAAATATCTCAAAGAAAGATGCACGTAGGACGCAATAAATATATGTACAAAAAACTTGAGAGTATTATGTGTAAAAAAGCGCAAGCGTAAAAATTATTAAAAAGATTATTGTTAATGCTGAATATATTAAAAAATTCTTTTCTATCTTTTTAATGGCTGTTTCGTAAAAGTTATAAGAACATACTGAGAATAAATATTAATTTATCTAAAATATAAAAATTTTAAAGAACACAAAAAATATAATCATGGTATAATAACTTAAGAGAGAGAGAGAAGAATAATACGTTTATAATTATTATATATATAAGTATATGCATATATACATGACGCGCTTTAATTTTATATTTTCGAATGTGTGTGTACTCGTTTGACTACAAATGAAATAAATAAATTATGTAATATTCTGAAAGAGAAGTGTTGTTTTTTTTTTATTATTATTATTTCCGCCAGATTTTACAGAATGGATGATAGAAATGTTGTGCATACATTATGTGTATCGCGCAAAACAACGTTAGATTCGTCATATTAGTGTCCGGATATTATTAACCAAATCATGCTTCTCTATTCGAACTGCAGGTTCAATGTAATTCCGTGCAATGCCAAATCGAACAAAGGCTAAATGTGAATTAGCCTTTAGCTGAGTCAGCAGTATTCCGTTTGCCAACCCGAATCCGTATTAGACGAATGTGAACGTTCTTCGCGATTGAAATCATACGTACATTGTACGTCTATAAACTACATGCTAAAATACGATATGTATAAAAACAATGGAATGCTATTTCGAGTAAAAAAAGATCACAATCGTTCACATATATACAAATATTAGATAGAAATTATTTATGTCGTGCCTGAATAAAATGAATTTTTGCGAGCTGCGGCTAATCTCTCGACACAATCGTACTCCTGACAAGACCACAGTATACTGACTAACGCGCCAAGTTGGGCATCCCGTGTGCTAGCTTGCTTCCAATCGAGCAGCAGCTGATAGATTACCTGAAATTATTGTATACAGATGAAAATCAACGAAAATGATTGTTATTAATTTTAAAGATTTATTTTGCAATATTTGGCTTTTGAATAATACTTAATATTTTTATTAGTAACTATCGCGAGCTTGTCGGGATTGTATTTTGATCGAACAAGAAGATTTACGAAGATTGCGAAAATCGATGATAAATTATTTGAACATTCGCGATTCTTAGAGAACTGAGTTAAATATATATTCACCTCGTCAATACCCTTGTGCCTGTAATTCTCTTCGAACTGCTCGATCTGCCCGTCCGAGTACGAGAGCCTCCTCGCGACGTCCCGCCATCCGCGTCCAATATGCGTCTTAATAACAAGCATATCGTCAAACGCGATTTCTTCTTCGCATGTGCTCAACTCTTCCACGTTTTCCGGCATCGAACGATACTTGGGCTTCGACCAGGAAGCCTCTGATTGTGCCCCGGATGCGTTATTCGCCGGATACTGATTTATATTGCATATATAGCTGGTCCGCGAACCGATCTTTACACCGTTCGAATTGACGATGTTGTAATTTATAACGTTCGTGCCTTGTGCTAAAAATTGATTTCAGATCATTATTGAAAAAATAATTAGCTTTATGTAACTGGATAAACTTATAACTAAATAGAATATTTATTGAAGAAGATATACTCTCTAACAATAAGATACTTTAATAAAACCTTTTCATAATATATTATATAAATGTTTTTGCAGTCATGGGATTCGTTAAGTATTTGCTTTGTTCACTTCTTTAACGTAGGTCTTTAGTGGTATTAGTCTTTCATAATCATTATAGATGCAATTATAAAGAGATTCGCATTCTCTATGAATAATTATCGTGTAACTAAGGCGCTTAACTATCAACTATCGTATATTGTATTAGTTATTCTATCATGATGAAGAATCATGAGATATAAAACGACGAAAGGTATTAAAATTTCACGATATGAATATCTTATATATCGTTGCATATGATCAAAATTAAAAAATAAGGCGAATGGAATAATTTATTTGCGGTTTTTGAAACGCCAAAATACATGACAGCAAAAAAAAATATCATTCTTTTTTTATACTCTTTTAAAAATAAATATTTACAAATAAACCTGTGACTTGGTATTCCCCGTTGAGTTTACACAGAAATGCAATCTGGAATTGGTACAGTGTATCTCATCGTGATAAGACACAAATATTATCTTAATCGTAAAGGTTTTTATAACAGGAATATGAAACTCATATTTTTTTATCTCATAAAAAAGTCAATTTTAACAAAATCGCAGTTTCTTGCGCGGTAATTTTGCTTTCTCATAATTCCTCTTCTTTCAAATTCTCGTTAAATAAATATATGTTCAATTTCCCGAAATGCTTAGCGATTAGCATTGCTTAATTTCTTTACGCAAACATTTTTTTAATTGCATCGTGTCATTTTTCCATTTGTGTAATAAAGTGTATTTCCATTTACAAAGCTAAGTCTTAATCTAGTCGTAAAATTATATTTAAAAAGTTTCCAAAAGTTTTCTGCACAAGATAAGTAAAAATTTATATTTGTGCAAATTTTCCTTATTGCCGCTTTATAATCTTTCTAATTATATCCATATCACTCGTTCATTATAAAGAAACAAACACATTTTTTTCTTGCGCAAATATATTCTTTTTTGTTATCAGGCTACCTGTAACTTTGGAATAGCGTACAATAACAGAAAAAAATGTTTGAAATAAAAATATGTAAAAATATGTGAATACTAAAAAATTCGTGGCAATGGCATATCTTAAGAATTATACTTTATCCTAATTTGAAATATTAGTGTTCACGAAAAATAATGTTGCAACCGTTCACTTAGCATTTTGTTTTCATTTTGTTAATCCTCTCTTCATATAAGCAAAAATTTAAAAGCAACAATTACTTGATGCATATAAATGATAAACTATATGAACAATAATCAATCCTATCATAGCGCATAATTAATATAGCACAGAATAACATTCCTGCACCTCTCTCAAAAAATATTCCTCTTATAATTTACAATATTTACTATGTTTTGATTTCGTCTTCGTCCTTGGTCGTTTGTACTCTTTCGATTCGCTCGTGGTTTCCTTTGTGTCACCAAGGTCTTCCGGTTTCGTGGAAAAATCAGTGGGCGTCGTGGGTCTCGCGTCGTTCGGTACCGATTTCTGTCCTTGCATCGTAACATCGTCGTCGTGTTCCTTTTCCGGCGTAGTAGGTGTCGATTTAGACTGTGTTTTTCTCAATTCCTCGTCCGATGTCGGTGGAAGATTGTGCGTGTAGCCTTTGATTTCGGTCCGTGGCGGATCTGGTTTCGCATCCGTCGTCAACATGTCGTGAAACCGGCGTGATAATTGGGACAGGATCGGCATTTTCTTAAACGCTCGATGTGCCTGAAGATGACATCTTATCATTAAAATGCTTCGAAAATAGAATCAAGTTCTGGGTATCCTGTTTTCTGAATGAAAACAAAGTGAAAATATTTATTCTGTGTAAATATGGATTTATAATATTCTAATTCTTTAATGAAATGTACAGTCCATTATATATATAGTTATTAAATAAAAAAAGAAAGGAACCATTATATCTTTTTTTAATTCAGCTCATGTGTTGTCTTGTCACCAAAAAAAAAATGTGTGCGATTTCTGAGACATATAGTATAAATTATAGATCATGCGTTTTCAGTCTTACATCAATATTGCATGTGCTACACGCGATGTTATTCAATGCGCTGCGACTAACGTCAAACTTTCAAACTGTTAGACACTCCTTTCATTGTATTCCTCGTTAAGTAGATACATCTAATAACCAATTCAGTAGTTTTCTCAGTGACGTGCGTTTGTACGACTCGCATTCCCGCATTAGCATAACAACAACAAAAGATATGACTACGAAACAGATGTCTATGAAAGCGCATAGAAAAATATATTTCTGTGAAGTATATACTTCACAAAAATAGCAAATTGATAATGCACAATATGTTTAGAAGAAAAAATTAGTTCATTATTTTTTTTTACACATTTTTCTTTAATTTAATTTTGTCCTAAAAAAACCTTTAATTTGATAATATTCTGGTTTATATCTCTTTATCAATTATAATAATAACGAAAATAATATTTTTCAAAAATTAGTTTTCCATAATGCGTATACCGAGGATGAATAAATCTGTTTTCGTATAATCATGCATGTATCATTGCCATAATTATATGCGATTCTGAAATTAACGATCTATTTATTTCCTTGATAATTGCGCCTCATGCTTCCGGCGCTATTATCAAATGCTTATTAGCATGTATCATTTGCTTGCAGAGTATTCTTTGAATATATGTCGTTCTACGAGCAGATTAGCAATATAAAACTGAAGAATATTATTATATGTGTATATATATTATATATACAGATATCTACAGATGATTTTATGTATCTGATGTAAATCTAGGAAATTATAGCAAAAGTTATATATACAGGAAAACATATTTGAAACCATAAATATTGCACAATTATTACATTTATCAAATTTAATTAATTTAATTGTTATTATATATATACTAGTATTTATTCACAACTAGTTTCTGTAGATATATATAATATTTATGTATATTAATGCAGTATCCCAAAGCAAAAAAAAAATTATTTTCATTCATTATTTAATTTAAGTGTAATGGTAGCTTCAACGTATGTCTTGTAGTTCTTTTCACATTGCGCTAAAAAATCTATCTCGTGATTTGAATATTGGAAATTTCTGCGTTTTGCATTTTGTTCATTTTTATATCGATAAAACAGCAGTACGGATAAAACCAAAACATTATCAGGTTTTATATACGTGATCATCGCTTAACAAAATTTGTTGAATCATCCGACGCAATTCTCCTCGCGTGAGCATTTCGCGATTGAAAACTGTGTAGGAAATTCCGTCATTTGCCTTCGTTGTGATAAAAAAGCCGAGATTACGTTTTGACCTGCGCGGAAAATTTTTAAATGCCTTGCCCTCAGAATATATAATCTAAACTACTATATAAATATCTAATATGCAAAACAACGCGTGTATTTGGCTCTACACATCTCTCATTTACCTTCAATTAACACAACTTCGCTGATTGCTCCATATGGACATGTTAATTCGTCAATTATATGCAGAGTCCTGACTAATTTCGGAGTATTCCCATTTTATAAGCATTCTCGATTTTCTTTTTAAATAAATTCGAGACTACGATTTTTTTCTTTATGTAAAAATGTAAAGTTACATTTTATGATAATATTTTGTTCTAGTGTTAAGAAAACAATAATTTTCATTGCTTAATATTAAATTACACGGTCGATTTTGAAAATAAAGGACTTTTTACCATTTTAAACTTTTTATCTTGAATAATTATATTAAATTCATTAATTAATATATATTTCAGCTTTTATACAAAATATTAAATTTTTGGGGTTCTCATCTCTGTTAAAAATATTACGAAAGAGCATTGCTCCAAATAAAATTTTTGCTGAAGAAAAATCTTAATCAAAATTTATCAGAAAACACATCCCTAGCTTTGATAGTTGGACTTGGAAAATTTACATGCGCGCAAAGCATCTTGTACATATCTTCGTCGATCAAAGCATAAATTAAATCTGTTCCCGCTTGCTTACGAAGGTACATACAAACTAACTGTTTCCCAGTATTATATTATTTGCACTGATAATGCGGTTACGCGTGTATCTATTAAAGATGGAAATATATTTTTAACCATAGTTACGAAAGCGCACACAATTGCATACGTGTATTATCATTGTTCCGTTTCACTCGGCCATGATAAAATAATACTAATAAATAAATATGTTCTTAATAAATTCCGGTGCAATTATACAATTTATATATTGTAATTAATAATAATCTTATAATCTTTTATAATAGAGCAGAGAAATTTTTTAGTTAATATAAGAACGAAAAAGAGAGAATATATTCTTCCAATTTTAATTCGCTAATAAATTATATTTTTTTTATATTATCACACACAACAATCTTTTGTAAGTAGATAAATATGTAGAGAGAGAAGTAAGGAAGAAAGAGATATCGTTGATATTTCTTGATACAACACATGATGATTTCTAATATTTTGTGATAAAGCGGAAAAATTTTAATTACATATTCCAATACATTGCTATCTTCTATATTCTGTTACATGCATATACAATGTTTCTTGTCATTATCAGCTCACAACCATAGTTGACATGCGATGTATCTTTAGACAGCATAAAAGTTTAATTTTTTTTTCAACAATAAACAGGAAAGTGTGATATATGATATACAGTATTTTATTGAACAAGAGAAAAGATATTTGACATTTGATCCGGGAAAAAAATCGTCTCAATTAGAAATTTCAATTAGAAATGATACACACTACTCTCTCGATTTATGTAATTAGTAAAACAATATGAGTCGAGTAGAAGGAGGGGGAGGAGAGAGAGAGAGAGAGAAATATATTTCTATAAAAATATTTAAATATAAAAATGAAACAGTATTTATAGAGTTTTCTGTGTATATTTGTACCAGAACTATTATTTATATATATTTTTTCGAAGATTCCACATTGATTGCACATTTAATCTTTCTTTTACTTCATCTCTGTATTTTTAAACATTATATTTTTCAATGCGTATATTTAAATATATAGTATTATATATAAATGTATGTTTTAAAGTATGAGACGCGCACATATGAATTAAATGAAAAAAATTTTTGCAATCCAATAATCTACTTTTTTATTTTTTAAATGTGATAGAAACATCTTATATATTTCGTTTCACATTTAATCTTTGGGTTCGACGCAAGTGCCACACCCTTATCGTGCATATCAGTAATATTCTCAATTCGGTGTCGTTTTTGTGAAATAATATTTCTAATATAATAATTAATAAGCTGAAAATTCAGCATATATCACGCGTAAAAATGCTATTTTTTATTTCTCAAAAATTTCGATAAGATACTTTTCTCGGTTCTCGCGCGTTCTCTCTTGTTAACTTTGGACGATTCATGTTTATGAAGCATTATCGGTTTTAAGCGCTCGGTAAGCAAAATTATATTTTCTTGTATCTATGCCGGTGAATTTAATCGAGAATTTCAGATAAGTCACCCAAGCATAAGAATTACACAACACGTTTCATATAATGAATTTATGTATACGCTATCCATTAAGTTTTTGTAGCCTTGCTAAAGATGCATTCAATCGTAACCAAATGTCCGTGAGAAATGAGCAAAATCGATTGCTCATCACGGAAAAACACAACATTATGAACCATGTTGACATTTATATCTAGCATTTCTTTTAACGCTTAATCATTTGTCTAATGGAAAAAAATAAACGAATGATTAGAATAAGAAGCGAATTATGAATTGTGACATGTGTGCTTCAAGTTAATTAATCTAATTTTTTAATATTGTTTTCTGTAGCAGTTAATTAAAGTGTCACATGTATATTTAATTTATTAGACAAACAACGCTATACGTGCTAATGTGTTGACCTCTTTATTGACTCGGATATACATAGCGATGATTATAACGAAGATAAGAGCGCTAAAAGAGGACGTGGCTGATTGCCGAGTGCCGTTGACATCGATATATACAAGGTGGCCCCGAACGTTCCAGCCAGACTTTGAAATCTTATCGGAAATTTAATTCTGAACAAAAAATTTCCTATAAACATGGGTCGAAAAATGCTTTCTTAAGAAGTTATCGCTCAAAAACGTCTGAAATCGTGATTATTTTACACATTTTTCCAAATATCATGGAAAATGTGCGTCTTTTAACAAAAAGTACCGAAACAAAAGTTGTAAAAAATTAAATTATCTTTCATATGAGATCAAAATGATTGTTGTACGTTCCATAGATTTTGATATAACCAGTTTCAAACGTACAAAAAGTGCTTTTGTTACTTATTGTTAGATGCGTTAGATTAGTTTTAAAAAATTTATTTTATTTTCATAAAAGAAAAAGATTTTTATTGTTTATTTTTATCGTTTTTTCAAGAAATTTATTAAATTTCATTTTCTTTTTATTTCATTTTCTTTTCACCTTTTGCTCTTCCTTTACATCAGAGGTTTTTAAGCAATAACTTCTTAAGAAAGCATTTTTCGACCCATGTTTATAGGAAATTTTTTGTTCAGAATTAAATTTCCTATAAGATCTCAAAATCTGGCTGGAACATTCAGGGCCACCCTGTAGATTCGTATAGAACTCATTCGGCGATCATGGTAAATAAACAGTTGCAATGTAGATGTAGAACATTTACTATAAAAAATTTCTTATCTAAAGAGATGTAATAATTTTAGACTGCAAGCATATAATTAAAGGATATATAATAATATGCGACTGCATTATCCAAACGTTGTAATTATTTATTTATCTATATATAAATTTATAAATTTTACAAGGACCAAAATATTTAAGACTGTTAAATTAAGAAAAATACTCCACATAAAAAATATCATATACATATATGTATATGTATGAATGACGCAATTACGTGTAAACAGAAACCAGTTTCAAATTACGGAATTTTAATTAAGCAGTTATTTTAGAGAAAAAAGAAAGGAAAGAAAGACGGAGAAACAGCATTCCATATTTATAATATTCACAAAACAAAGCTATATAAAAACGCAAATGAAGAAAAGAGCGATGACCCATACTAATATCTAAATGCTTTTGTAGCAATATATTTCTACAGCATTGCTTCAGCAATTATACCGATTTAAATACCGCGCAGACAATGCGAAAGCGAGAGTACAGCAAATTTTATTCAACCTGTTGCATAATTATGTCCAATTATTTTGATTGATGACGCATCATGATACGCAATATACTTTTTATCGGGTAGTCTGAAAATAGGCTGTTTTTTTCGCGAATTGCTTTGTGCGGGTCGGTAACTTCATCGCGTCACCGGCAAGTACTGCACATATATTTGCACGGTTCAGTGACAATCAACGTGCATCAAACGAGACGTATGTAGGTATGTGTATACGTACAGAACGGCCTCGCTACCTGGGTTTTCCAATGGCAAAACCAGTTCTTCATTCTACGTCGGCGATGCTAATGAATTTGATAGCAAACGACAAGCAGACGCAGAATGGAGAACAAAGCCTCTGGTTTGCCAATCAAATGGCAATAGTTTACAGGAATATACGTGAAAGATAAAATTTTAGCAACAAGATTTCTGTATAAGGTAGTCCTAATATCATATATATCATAATCGGGTTTATGTGATCTAGAAAGATCTTTATTGTTTTTTATGTGTAAATATTTATATCTATCATTAAAAAAAAGCAGAAGACGCTTCATGTTTCGAAATCCTCGCTTCGAAAATTTATTCTATTTTAATCATTGTTGTTAGTTAGTTTTCAACATATGTATAATGAGCATAATTTTAGCTTTATATATTATTATCTGTATTTGAAAAGATTAAATTTTGAGGAAACCAAATTTATAGTTACTGCCATCGATAAAAACGTTAAAACGATAATAATCGTTAAAACGATAATAATGCATAGATCTTTAACAAAAACAAAAAATAGATTTGTATATAAGATGTTTATAAATATATTTATCTCACAATCTTCGCTAAATAATTTATTAACAATAAGAATTAGAAACAGATTCTGATTTTTCGAAAAGATCATTGTTCGCAAATGCGACTCGATAAATGCAAATATGCAATTTGCAAGTTTTTTTGGAATTGCTAATCGATATCCATTAATGAAGAATATCGGTAAAATTGACAAGCGAATCTAATCATAGTCTGCAAATTTATTAATGGAAAGCTTTAGAACCGATGATGATTTGTAGAAGATTTAGATACAGATTCACAAAACGGATAGAAAAACTTTAAATAAATATCGAATGATAAACAGTCATTTCCAGTCATACGCAGTAATTCTGGCATATATATGAATCGTCTCGAAGTGAGGAGCATAGATCTCCAAAAAAAAATTTTTGAAAAAAAAAATTATAAATAATCTTTTACATATTATTATTAACACCAATCTAATAATTAATAAGTCATAATATATAATCATAGTATCGAAGAAGTTTTATTGGTAGAATATATTATCGGCCACAAATTTATTATGCAACAAGACAGAACTGAAGAAAAACGTTTGATTTAAAAACGTTACTTTTCACGTTACATATGAAGCAAAAATATGGATTCAATCGCTTTTATGACAATATTTTAATATTAATAATTTTAATGCGATATATATTTTAATGCATAATATAACATATAATTATACTAGTAATATTAGTATTCTAATGCAGCGTGTATAAATACGAACTTTCTATGAAACATACAGAGAGCAGTTTAAAAAACAAAGTACATATGGTGCGGTGCCAGTGTGTATAATTATTTAATCTAGCATAATAATTTATCGAGTTTCGCCTAAAATCAGTTCCTAGAACTCTCATTTATACGAATCATTGATAAAAAATTTGTTTACAAATGTATTAAACGATCAGAACATATTATAGATTCGGTTTCGTTCCATTAGTTGTTAATCTACTTGATTTTATTAGCTTTATATTATGAGGAAGATAAATATCTCTCATAATTGACTCGATTAATCGGAGAACTCGAACAATAAGTTCAGTGTGAGTCGATATTTTTCAAAAATTGAAATCTTGTTCGTTATGAAAATTAAATTAGCCGAGAAAATCAAGCGGCTATATTTAGTGATTAATGTGAGGACGATGCCCTCGGCGTAATTTTTAATCTTCTAAATTCCGTCGATTACAATAGAAGCGCATTTCAAAACGAATGCATGGTATTCTTGCCACAAACTGATGATAAGATAAGATTGACTAGAAGTTCTACATCGGCAATTATTCGATTAATTTATTTTAATTAATGATTAATCATTTCTCAATTTTTGTTTTACGTCATAATTATATTGTAAGTGAAAAAATAATAAATTGTAAAAAATTGGTTAACGATAATAAATAAGACCAAGAGTGACTGCTCAACATTTTGCTTCTTTAGCTTTAATAATAGCTTGATACTAATATCAGTCCGCGCGACTTGGAAATAAAATAATAAATTGTATATACACTGAAACTGATGATACGTGTTCTTCTATTTCAGTATCAAACCGCAGAACGACATTGACTATTCTGGTCGCAAAGTGAGTAAAAGAAAACAAAAAAAAAATGTGAATGAAAATTATCTATGCGACTGATTCAAGATTGCAAATTCTTCAACGCAGTTGAACTTAGATATTTCTGTTGTATAAAGAATGACGAATAAACTCTTCGCATTATTATTCAACATCGCATTTAATGCTAAATTGCTGCAGTTATTTACAAGTGAAAGGTAAATAGCGATAATTAACACACAACGCTGATCCGAATCATATATTTGTATTATACATATACACATATATATTTTTTATATATTTTCAGGGTTATATTATTTTTAATATACTAACGTATTAACGTGTATTGTTACAGCTTAGAGAGCCTCAGGCTTAATACAGAGCCTAATAATAATTTAATGTGCGTGCAGCATAGACACGCGCATAGAATGGAAAAGTCATTTAACGTTGAATACGTGATACAATTATAAATCAGAAAGCGATATCTACAAGAAACCGCGATGAAGAAGAGGAAGAAGGACATTCAAATCAAATTTCAATCTAAACTGTAAGTTTGTTTTTTATAAACTGTAAAACATGTTGAAATATGAAGGATAAAAAAATGTTATAGAATCAGAAATGACTATGCGATTCGAATATCATATAAACGGATTTCTCTTACAATATTATTTTTCAGATATGATAAATAAAACTATGTATATATGGTAATATTCATTGTGCCTCACATACGGAATACGAGTGATAATTTATTCATAATATTACGCGTGTTCCGATTATATATATATATATATATATTTTTTTTTTCAGTTAACAGCTGAATGATAAATCGAAGTTTTAATTATTTATCTATCATTTATCTATCAAAGTATCGAGATCAAATGAATAAGCAGATTAGTATTATATCTGACATATCAAGCAATTTATTTGCATCGAACGTTATCGTTCATCGTACCTTCGTTTTTGCACTGCGTTTCAATGGTGTAAACGCGAGAATTAACTATGAGTATACCAACATAACATAATTCCCATATCAAGATTTGAATTATCATTCATTGTGTGCGTAACGTGCGATACACGCGGAAAGCATTTACCGTGTATTAAAAACACAAAGAAAATTCTCTAAAGTTTATTTGAAATTACGAGAGTAAAAATCTCGCGTGTGAGTTGCTTGCGATTGTAGCCAATTATCCGTCACAGTCGGTTTATGTATATTTATTCTTTATAATTTGATTGTCATTCACGAGCAGATTACACATTGATTCAGACAACAGAAATATCTACGAAATGCAGATGAAGAAGTCTGACAGACATCCTAAATTTCTTTTCGACATCTTTGAAGAAATCGATGTTCTAAATACTCAATTACACTC
>NW_021853485.1:6146952-6158196 GCF_003651465.1 Formica exsecta
CACTCTTTCTAGACGTGTCTTTTGAGGTTTTATGCTGTTTAAGAAAATGCACAAGTAAATATATCTCTGCGATGATCGCTCTCACCTTACTGCCGAGGAAGGTTGAACGCTCGGGCAGATCGACGTTTCTCGCGGACGTGATCATGGAATCGTTTGGCGGAAAACTCGCTGCTGCTGTTACTTGTCGATCACGTATCTCATCTACGTATCACACTTCGCAACACGACTCGATCTGCGCGTGGATTGTGGTCGATCGCCAGCGACTGACTGATGCTGTCTGACAGTCCGACTCGCTGCGATGCGATAAGCCATGAGCTACAAGCCACAAAGACGTATGACTGACCAGGGAAGTGTACGAAGACACGGAGAGTACCCTCGTCCGGTTTTTTACAAAGCTCGATATGACTCGGCTGGGTCTCTCCAGATCTCTATTCACACCAGCTGATTCTCTACGTCAAATGTACGATGGTTGACGTAGTCCGTTCAGCGAGATGAGATAAAATCTATTCTAGATATTCGCAAGCATAATCACGTCAAATGCATGTGAGGAATCCACGAAAAATGGCGCGTTGATTTATTCTAAATTGTTATTATTTTATATGTAATTTTATTTATCTCTTTAATTTTTCATAATTTGCTGTGCGTTTATAGTCTAATGTATATAAATTGCATACAATATATAACTACATATTTAATATATTAATATGCAACTATGTGAACTCTGGTCCAAAAATAATTTGTTAATACGTGGTGAGATAAGTATCTCTTGAAAAAATTTATTGCAAAATATATTAAAGAAAGAAGAGCCCACGTGTGTTACTGATCTACAATGTCGAACGAAATATGTGCGAAACAATGCAATATGAGCGAATTGATGCGAGAAGATACGGATTCGGAGGTCTTTTTCCAAAAGTATACCTTATCAGAAGAGACCACAGCGAGACTCGAATCTATCAGGAAAATAATGAAGGATAATATTGCCCAGGCAAATCCTCTGTGGAAAGTGATAGCAGGAGAGGTTAGAATTGTGTTTTGATAAGATCTAAATGTTTCTTAGATATGCTTCTTATGAATTATAGTTTAGGAGAGAATGTTGGGAATGTGGTGCAAAATATTTAAATCGACACATTTTTTCTTCTGTGTGAAATTGAAATAATTATTTTGTATATAATAAATTAGATTATTTAAAATTATGTATGCAGATAATTAAACACATTATACATAAACTATTTAATTTAGAATGAAGAAGAAGTATGTTCAGAAAGTGAAAACAGTGATAATGATGATGAATCAAACCATAATGAATCGCAGATGATACATGACCAATTAGTATTACCATCTACTCAATTTTACTTTACGCAAGCCGAGAGAACAGTTATAGAATCTGAAAAATCTGTTACTGTATCACCACAAAGATGTGATATTTTAGAGTCTGCTTGTGAGAGTTTAGAACGAAATAATGGCAGACTAGACTTTGCTCAATTAGAAAATCTGTCCAATGAAGATCTTATCTCAGTGGTGAATGAGATGGCAGGAAAATTAAGTTCAAAGGGTATTTATAATCTGTGTGCATCGTTGAACAATATGACTATCGAACAGAGAATAAAATATCTCAATATATTGTGCACACATTTGTTGCTGCCAAAGGTACCAAATAGCATATTACTTAATATATTTATCTGCTGTATTCTTTTCTCATAAGTTAATTATCCTTTATATTGTGGTCACAGATAATCGAACTTGAGGAGCCGTCTCGTTTATTGTCATCTGCAATTGTGGAATGCATTAAAAACTTTCCTGATGAGATTCAGCAGTTTATATTTGTTCCTCTTCTCAATGCTGAGTTAAAAGACACAATGTTGATCACTACTATTGTAAACACATTTGATCTGCAAAAGAAAATAGTTCTTTTAGAGTATGTTTTATAATTATGTTTTATTTTATACACATATGATACAAATATTAATATTAAATTTTTTTTATTATAATAAAACGTTATTTCTGTCCACACACACTCAAGAATACAAATCTTTATATTGCTAAGAATCTATCTATTATTCAAATATCCAAACAGTCTATTAAATTTAATAATGTTTAAATTATTTTTTATGAACTTTTACGATTTTGTGACCATTTATTTTTAAAGAACTATAAGAATAATTATATAATTTATGTAAATACACACACATTATTTTATTTTATTTAAAAAATACTCAAGTATTCTATAAAATTATAATTTATGTTAAAAAAATAATAAATGTTTTTTTTTTTGCAGAGAGTTTCTTACATATGTCAAGGAGATAAAGCCATGGCACTTATCTATATTACAAAATTTCTTATCCGTAAGACTGAATCATAATATGATTGACAAAATTACAAAACTATTTTCGGGAAAAGCGCTTTATTACTCTAAAGATAAAACTTTTGGTAAACTTGTATTATCATTTTTAAAAATGAATACAGGACTGTCTCAAGAGCAGAAAAATCTAATGGCCGAAGTCGTTGCCCTCAATGAAACGTTATTCAGGAAACCCATGGAAAATATCTTAAAGAATATGTAGATCATTAAGTAACATCTAAAAAAAATTAATGATTAAAAAAAGGTTACTGTGTTTAAAGTTTCTTCTAATTAATGAAGTTACTCAAGAGAGCTAAAGATTTTTTTATTATTTAAGATCTAACTTTTATAGTTTTTAAATGTATTTCTAGATTTATATATTCGATATTAATAAGACAGATGAATCCATAAAAAAAAGCATTAATTATTAAAGTAATACCATTTTATCAAACTTTTTTTTCTTTTGACTTCGAAATATATATATAAATGATGCTACACGATAAATTATTATTATTTCTGACGTTTCACATGCACTTCTAGCGAGATGCGCGCGAGATCAGTGACTCCGTGCGCTGATCAGCTGATTGGAGATTGCATTCGAAAATTCGAGTTATAGTCTTATCGTCAGTCTTTACTTTATTCCGATGCGATACATGATTTTTTTCTAAAGACTAGTGCCCGTTGACAATTATTATTGACAGAGGTAGATCGCCTCGATTGTCGTGCAAAAATGACAGAGGAATTGTCTGGTGTAACCATAGTGATATTTATAGCAGCGGGCGTATTGACAATATTATTGCTATTTATCTTCGCGAAACGACAAATTATGAGATTTGCTCTGAGATCTCGTCGAGGTCCTCATATCCCTATAGGACACGATGCCAAAAAAGTGTGTATTCCACAATCTGATATAATACTTAATAGAGGTTAAGCCCTGCTGTTATATGTATTATTATTTAATAAATGTTTTAGTCCTTGAAAAAGGAAATAGAGAGGAGGATTGAAGTAATACCTAGGATCCAATATGAACCGCAACTCATCAATGATCCTAGGTACATTTTAACTCCAGGGGGTCAAGCTCCGCCACATTATTATAGATTGAAAGCAGTTGACGATGTTAAAACCTTAGGTAAGTTATCAATGCATTGTTGTGTTAATGCTATTTCATATCATGTGTGTTTGCAGAGGCAGAGATTACAAGGTATGACAACTGTTTGAAAAGACATCCCTCAGAGAATATGAGAGCATATTTGCTCACCACACTTGCCACTCCATTAAATGGAAGCGGTCAGCGTTTAATACACCAGTTCTGTGATTTGTACGAACACGCGAGACACGATCCTACTGAATTCGGTGATGAGGAGTATCAAGTGTACACTCGTTTATTTCTAAAGTTAATGGATGCGTAAGTATAATTCATAATTTCTTTTTAATTATAATTCATAGTTTACTTATTGTTTAGCTTTGCAACAAAAAATGCCGAGCGCTAACAATCAAATATGTCTTAAATATTGCTGAGAAGAAAAAAATATAATTTTAGATATTATTCAAAGTATTTATTAAAATTATTTAGGGCGCGTTTATTAAAATCGTATTCGAGCAGTAGAAAGTCTAGTCCTAGTCGTACACCAATCAAAAAGAACATGGAGACAAAGAGAAATATTTTGGAACCGCGAATGCGTCCACCAGAAGAACAGATTCTAACTGGCTCGAGACCTAATACTTTAACAGTAATGACATTAGACAATAGCGAGACGTCCGTGTAGCATTATGAGTGCCGTCACATACAACATATGTGACGAGGAAATTGTAGATAGATATGATATTGAAATAATTTGTATGATACTACTATGTGCAAATGAAACGTCCGATTTAGTTAGGAAATTGTTAAAATGCATTTTTATTTTTATGATAAGTAAGACACCCAAGGTCTTCACATTCTATTCAAAATGAGTATCAGTATTAGTCTAATAATTCTAATATATTTTATAGACAATGAACATTTTTTTCCTCCAATTTGTTTACTATTTTTATGCATATAAATTTATATTTATACAAAAGTAAATCTTACA
Source organism: Formica exsecta (assembly GCF_003651465.1). Lineage (NCBI taxonomy): Eukaryota > Metazoa > Arthropoda > Insecta > Hymenoptera > Formicidae > Formica > Formica exsecta. The sequence continues at coordinate 6,151,363 of NW_021853485.1, forward strand.
TAAAAAATAAGATTTTTACATTTTTTGAATAGACATTGCTTCTAAAATTGCTGTTTTGACAGGTACTGATGTATATAACAACAGTATAGAAGTAGTCGAATTAGAGAATTGGTAAAAATTTTAATAAAATTTAAGAAAATGTCTAAAATAATTAAAAGATAATAGAAAGTTTTCTTTTCTTTTGAATGTTTATATATTTTTCAGCAATGACGAATTAGCATATCTTTTTCTACATGTTACTATTTAAATGTAAAAATATTTAACAAACTAACGAATTGGATATTAACTATAGTGTAAAAAGATAGACCTAAGTGTGTGTATCAACCTATCAGAATTTGTCGTAATTATTATATTTTATTAGCAATAAAATATAGATATTTGAATAAAATTGTCAAGAATATGTATAGATTATTTGTTACAGTTAGAGGATTTAATATTATTAATGAAATGTAAGGCTGAATAATACAAATAAGTAAATCAATTCAATATTGAAATCTTCCCTTTTTTTATATAAAAATATTTTATGTATATACATTCTCTCTTTAGTTAAATGTGGGGATATAAGTTTTGACTGACAAGTAATTTGTCCACTGTAAATTATAGTCTTCTTCATGCCTTAATAAGATTAATGCACTTTGAAACGCAGATATATACACATCAGATATGGAACTGGTCCTCATGTGATTCAGCCATTTCATAATCTAAACAAAATATCAATACGATTTATACATATATATCATATATATTTATGTATTATATAGATATATTGTCCGTTTCACATACGACGAACTTTCGTCAATTGTAATATGTAAATATAACATTTTTTTAGCTGATAAATATATAATACAATATTAAAAATCTCTTCGTAATTTATGTAAAATATTTTACATAAATATTTACACACACACACACACACATATACACATACCTGACAAGATATGGACTTCCATATTTGTCGATCAATAAGCACAGAAATGGCCTGTGGGAACAATCTTATCCTCTCATCTCGCAAACTAGTTAACAATTCTCTTTTTGGCAATAGGCAATCCATGCCGGATAAACAGATGATTGAGACGAATAAGATATCGCAATAAAAGATTATATTGTTTTTTTCATGTGATTCCTCCACTATAAGTGCGTTAATGTGACTCATAAAATCCAAAATCCAATTTTTTGGGGATCCAGAGTCATAGGATTTCAATAATCTCAAGTTAGTTTGCACTCTTTGTATATTTTCTAACAAATATTTTTGCATCCTGCAAAAAGAAAAAAATTATTTTTATTGAACAATCCCCCTGACTGGTAACTAAATTTATTATATAATCATTATAATTGTTAATATTTACTCAGGATTAGACGCAGCCATATCGATAGGTTCATTTAGCCAAATGAGTGGTGAGTTGATAGAATTGAATTTCCTAAAGGATATTTCAGCTCTAATAGTGATGGCGTTCTTCAGTTTTTTTGGCGTCACTTCGAACCAGATGCTAGGTGACGTCATTCTTTCGATGTCCTTGTCCAATAATTCCATCACGGCTGCAAGATATTTCTCGAAATATTTGGAGGATGTTAAATCGACTTTTTCTAATATTTGTTCCAACATACTGGTCAACAGCGTGCGGTTTCCTATAAGTATCACGCTGCTTTTCAAAGCAGTGGCATATGAAGAGACAATGCGATTGAACAAATCGACTGATCTTTCGTCATTGAGTGAGATTTTTTCAATGATATAATTGAGAGAAGTTTCGAGAAATTGTTTCAAGGAACTGGGCTGAATGGCCTGACACAGCTCGTCGAGATTCGAATAAAATACTAAATGTTTTTCATTTAGCAACAATTGACCAGCTTCTGATGCGGATGTGTACATCGATAAGAAACTCTCCGTGAGCAATTTTGCAGATGCAGAGATTTGACAGTGACGGCTCGCGATGGACAGACTGTACTCTTTAGCCTCCTCTGATATCTGCATAGCTTCCTTCAAGAAATCCCACTTTATGTTCGGTAACGGTTTTTTATATTTGTGAGCGAATATACGCAGACATTCCACTATGGCTCTCTGATTGCTCGGATCAATCTTGTTACCTCGTCTCAGATATTCGCCGACGGCCCTTATCACGCTTCTTTCCGGCAAATACTTGTAATTAGACGGTTCTCCTTGCGGCCAAGTGTATATTCGCGACCTGAAGCCGCTCAATTCATCCTCGATGTAAAAAATTAAAAGATCCCCGGCTGCCGATAAAACGCTTGGGTTTATCTTCTTTAACATCTGGATCCAACAAGTGCCCGGTATATATTGCAATACATTTTCGGACTTGTCAGTTTCATTAGCCGTCTTTCCTGAGTAAGTAGATACTACGAGATCTGATCGAAAGTCCAAGGGCAAAGCGCTTAGAGGAACTCGTTCCAAATGGTAAGATCTCAACGCTTTGAACGCCGCTTTTGCGATCTTCGTGTCTTCGCAAATTGTGTAATCCCACAGATGCGTCACGATGTCAACGATGAATTTATCGTAGTCGTCGCTCGCGCGAAATGGAAACGATGGAATGTCCGCAAAAAGTTCGCACAGACTCTCCAGAACCACAGTACGTTTTTCCTTACGCATCTTTGGCGCTAATACCTGCCAAGTGGAGTAGATGCCTGTCAAATAAAATTACGAAAAATTTTGGTACTTTATAAAGAATTATACAACATATGAAAAAAGGAGTAAATAAAACTATAATACAATATTTAAAAAAAGAGTAGCGTCTAAAAATATAATGTACCTATCACCGCAAATTTGCATAGGGCAGAGATGCTATTGAGCGCGAGTGCGCTGGCAGTACCGCCGTTTAAATCGACGCATCGGTTCAGGATTTGCGACAGTAGCGGTACAAGTTCTTCGCCGTCTTCGGGTCGATTCTCACAAATGTATTTGATCGCCTGAGCACACGTCACGTCCGAATGCCAACTGTGATCGGTCTCCATAGTATCCATGAGAGCAGCGGATATAAAGCGATAGCAGCGCGGTTCCTTCTCCAACGCCTTCGTATAGAGTTGGATCGCGAAATATTTTAGCGGCTTGCCACTATTCAATAGCGTGTCCAACGTGTGAATGACAATTGGCAAGTTCTCCTTAGACATAGTAAACTCGGGGACGGCTAACAACAGATACTTCAAGGTAGAGCTGTCGCAAGATTTGGTTAATTTATGCAACAACAAAGATAGAACGTGCGATGTAAAGGAGTTGATCTCCCGCGCTATTTGTACAAGAATGTCGCAGGTTTTCTGTACAACGATAGATTCATTGCTGTACAGGAAGATTCCACACAAGATAAGTTTGCACATGTATCTCAGATCGATCGGTGCGAGTGATAAGTTTTCTAACCACGATAGGATATCGTTTTCCAAAGAATATAGACTGCGAATGAGTTCTGTATAAAATTGAATATATCTATTGCTGTGGCTGAACGTGAGCAGCATTTTGTTTGATGCAATATCATCACCATTGCCCGTTTGTTTTTGTGACATTATTCTAATTAATAATTCTTTTGCTTCTGCTAATGCATCAGAGCACAATAGTGACGGATAAGCCAGCCATTTTAATAAGGATGCAGCTAACGCATTTAATAATATGATACTGCACGGCATTTTGTCCACAATAACTGTACCTGTAATATAAAATCGATCAAAATCAAAACTCGTGAAATTTTAAGTTTTTTAAAGAGAGATAACTTTATATTATTATTTTGGATTATTTTTATATTGGCATTTATGTGTATATATCGTGTTTATTAAATATACTTACATATCTGAAAAGCATTGAGCAAATAAGCTGCGGGGCATACCAAGATTATTTCCGTCATCATAGCTATCGTGATATTTCCTATATTATTGTAAGACCGTTCGATCAGATCCAATATAGCACAAAAATTTTGCATTGGTTCATGCCCATATTCCAAAAGCTGTATTGTCAAAGATGCGATTAAAGGTATCAAAGCCGTGCAATACTCTTCGTTTCCTTTCAGCAACGATACTTCCGCAAGCTCAAGCACTCGACAATTCGCATCGACGCAAGTATCTATCCGATTTGTACACAACCAGAGTAAAATCTCTGCTTGTAAATTCAAAGTGTTGCTAGATTTGATTAGAAGTTGCCATGTCTCATGCTTGCAGCTGTCACATAAGTCTACAGAAGGATTGCACAATATGTATATAAATACAGGTCGTAACAGTTTTATGCTTTGTTCCATAACACTGAAATTTGAATAAATTTAATGTATATATAAAAGTTACTTTTCTCGGTCGGAAAAATAATGGATGAAGAACATTTCATCCTTTTATTTGTTGTATTTCTATCAGTTATATTTTTTTGTTTTGTTTTTAGTGGATACTCCGTAAGTTTAAGGAAATTTATACTGTAAATTGCTAAGTATATAATATAAAAAAACATACTGTTTATCATAATGATGCATGATGAGTTTCATTTGATTCAACACAGATCTCCAGCTAAGTTTTTCCTGATTCAGGATTGTGATAAATGGATGCTGAGTAGGTACTTGAAGAGTATATTCGTTGCATTCATCGTGCATTTTCCAATCCAATATCAACAGTTGACTCACAGCTATAGTAATTGCTTGATAATTTCTGCAAATTTTAATTATAATAAGTATAATGAGATAATAATATGACTTGAAATAAATATCTATAAATATATAAATTATTAATAGTTGCTTTGTTTAACATGTACATACATACTTTGAAGAAGATAGACATGCCATGAAGCTGGCTAATGCAGACTTGACATCCCATAATCCAGTTTCAACAAGCACAATCACTGCTTGGCATGCAGATGTACTGACTATAGAATCATTGCTGTTGCATTTAGATGAGAGCAATTTAAATTCTGCTATCTGTAAAAGAAAATTATATAAAAACAAAATAAATACTAAATTAATTATATACAATTATTATTGAAATTAAGGTTATTTACTTTTGAAATATCCTTTTCTTCGATCTCAAACTTTTTCTTAATCGCATCAATCAATTTAGATATTGCCTGTAGAAAAACAATCGAGTAAGAGCATAGTTGTACTAAATATAAATATGTAACCAATATTTAATATTATTGATATTTACATGTGATATCAAAGTGGGGTCTCGTGATTTTAATTTATAATCGATTTCGTCCATAGTGTATATGTGTATATTAAATTATCTTTTACAAGTTTTATTCTTAATAATTGTCTGTAAAATTTTCTGTAAAGAAGATACACTCATATAAGGATACATGTAAGCTCAAAATATAGGCTTAACGCGCGTATATATATATATTAATTAAAAAATATTAGATCTGTCTTTCCCACGTTTGGATAATAAACATAACCTAATTTAATCGGTGCTGCATGATGCTCGCCGTCTTGTAATACTAGATGTTGGATCTAAGTCTAAGGGTAATAGCCAATCGCATTTGACTGCTATCTAGAAAATGCGCGATTGTTATCTGCGCATTACAATCACTCGCATGCGCAGTAGACGACGATATATAAATAGTTTCACTGTAATAAATATTTAATATGTAAATATGTACTGTATAACAATCTCTCTGTGAAATGCGCGATTGTTGTCTGCGCATTACAATCACTCGCATGCGCAGTAGACGACGATATATAAATAGTTTCACTGTAATAAATATTTAATATGTAAATATGTATTGTATAACAATCTCTCTGTGTACATAAATTTTGATATTAGTGAATTCTCAACACCGATCAAGTGCATCTACGTCTGCGAATTCATCTTCAATCTTCTAATATAGCGGTAAGTTTTGTTTATATCTGCTTTAATGCAAAGTAGATCGTTAAAGAATTAAAATTATTCAAGTAATTACTCAAACAACTAATTTTCAGCGCATTTTCTAATTTATATTGAAAACTTTATTATTTTCATGACTTTATCGTTTTTTTATTATTTCTATTAAATATATTTGACATATTAAGGAAGATTTTAATAAAAAATTTGACTTAATAATATACATATATATTTTCATATCTTTAACTCTAATCTTAGATTTTTTTTAAATTCTTTCTTAAGCAAAGAACGGATAAGGAATGGGATAAGTTTGAATTGCAAAGATAACGTAAAAAAAGGGTAGAGGAGTTTTGAGATTTTTCAATATATTTATTTGTATGGACAAGTGTCGGAGCATAGTGCACAATATATTTAATATATAGTAGTCTGAGGAAGGGGGATCAGAGTACATTCTTGGAGTTTGAACACAATATCTTACAATTTAACGACAAGATGCCTGCATGTTTTTTTTTCTTCCGTATCTGCTTTATATGTATATATATTATCGTTGAACACTCATTCTAATATATGTCTTTTATTCTTCTTTTACACACGCATATACACACACACATACATTCTTGTGTTTATTCATTCTCGTTCTTTCATACGGTCTTATCTCTCCCTCTCTCTTTCTCCTATGATACTCGATTATGCAACGTCCTAGCAAATATGCGTAGTACTCGCTACAATATCGTATCCTTAGGATAGACGGAGGTTGTCTCCAATTACTAATTACATTCATTCTCTATTACACATGGATAGCGAGTTGCGCGTCTCAAGGAAAATCCCGTTTCCGCAGAATAAGCGGAGGCAGCCGGGAGTGTAGGGGAGGAGAGCAGGGGGAGCACAGAGAGCGGAGCTCGTTTGCTTGAACCACAAAACTGTAACCAACCCGTTTTCCGGTAATGACGATTCGAATGTGGATGAAATATAAAGCTTTCTGATTACGAGGGCTGTGATTCGGAGACGACAACTCTTTTTCTCTCTCTTTTCTCTCTTTCTATATAT
>NW_021853485.1:6158460-6163351 GCF_003651465.1 Formica exsecta
GCAAAAAAACCAAATGATGCTAACGTGTCGGCCGGGCATATCCCTAATTGTACATATCCGTGATTCTTCGATAGCTGTTACGTTGATATAAAAAAAAAAAACGCGCGTATATACATATACATATATATATATATATATATATATATATATATATATATATATATATATATATATATATATATATATATATATATATATATATATATATATATATATATATATATATATATATATATATATATATATATATATATATATATATATATATATATATATATATATATATATATATATATATATATATATATATATATATATATATATATATATATATATATACATATATATATATATATATATATATATATAGTTGCATATGCGCATACGTAGTTGTATGTCTCGCTCTTTTTATTTATCCATTCTTTGGATCTAGCCCGTGCCCCCTTTCTCCGCCTCTCACTCCCTTTTTTCCCCTAACTTTTGCACACATCGCTGGCTACCATTACCTTAGTAAACAAATAGCGTTCTAGCATCAAATTTACAGTCACTTAACGCCACTTAATTATTTAGAATCATCGCATTACACATGTCGTCTCTTTTTTTATCTTTCTTGTCTTATTCTCGACACGCCTTTATTTACCACGCTCGTCTCGTAAAGACGAGTTCTCTGGTCATTTTATCGGCATTAGTGATCGGTCGCACAAATCATGGAGTCTCTGTTCCCTTAAGAGATAATTTATCAGCAAGTTATACAATTTCTCTACAAAAATCGAAATTTGCGCTCGCGTATATAATTCTTACAATCCCTTTTCTCATTTCTTTACAATAAAATACATCGACACGGATTTACCGTACATCGCGGAAATGCGCACGCACACATTATGCTTGTACAAGGCAGTCGACTCACGCGATTCGCTATTCTCTTTCATCTCGTGTATCCTATATATGAGTGCTATATTTTTTCTCTCCTCTACACGCACGCACACATACGCGCTCGCTTGCTCGCTCCTAAGTTTCTACGCTCGATAAAAATTCCATCACATCGCCTCGACACACACGCTTGAATCTGAGAGTCGGGGGCGGAGCCGCTCTCGCACCCGGCACGCATTAAATCTACGCTTTCCGTAATTTTTTGTCGTACCAGCACGGCTCCGTGAACGCGAAGACAGCACCGTCCGTCCTCGCGTGTTTCAGTCTAACGAGATGTCTGGCTCCTCGCGACCATTGTCACATATGTCTCACGCCTTGTCCCGGTACGGGCTAGACTCTTCTTTATCTATTCTATTACTTCGGATATCATTTATGAATGTCTCTATTTCTCAGTCAATATTTGCTGGATCAGTAATTTTCCGTTTCTCTTTCTGAGCTACCGTCTTATCTAGACAGAAAATCTATCTAAGATTATAGGCACTAGAAAGCAAAGAAAAGACCGAGCTTATACCAGGATCAGACGGACGTCAACGAGGAGTCAGCGCAACTTAGGTGACACTGAGCGAACTCAGTCTACACCGAAACGAGGCAACTCTCGTTCGATCCCGCTCGAGAACGCTCATCTCGCGAGATAGGTCGTTCCTTTCGAAGTCTATCAGAGATCTCGACCCTTGGGATAAGATCGAGCCTCCAATCTTTATCCCTACACTAGCCGTAGGCGTCTGTATACTACGCGGCGCGTATTTTTAAGATATACACTATGTACACGGAGAAGGATATTCAGCGAGCTGATTTCGTCTGTACGAAGATCGCGAATCCAGCGGGACATGGGGGCATCGCTCGGTGCTGAAAGAAAACGCGTAAGGAGAAAACTCGTCCTCTCACCACGCGAGCATCGATCCGATAGTTCGATACACTTTTTGTCTCGCCGAAGGATTGCTCGCTAACGATCGTCTCGTCGAACCTACCACGATCAGTTCAACAGATGAATCGCCGATATAGCTCTGTCCGAGAATGGACATCGTATTTGTGCGTCGAATCGAGTTCAGTCTCTCGTTCATTTATTCAAATTCGATATACAAGTTATTTTTCACGTTTGCACCTAATTTGGAAAGTCGCGGTTTTCTATTGGATAACCCACGTGTCTGATTTCATCTAAACGTCTCAACATTCATCAGATAATCATGATTCACAGTTTTAACACCTTGATTAACGTATCTAAAATCTCTAGTTCGTGGAGAACATGGATAATACCATTTAAGACATCTATATCATCATTCTAAACTCCCAATTAATGTCATTGAGAAAGCGAATAACACACAGCATAAAGAGGAACATCACAGACGTCCATCTCTTACTGGCTACGTCATCATTGTCATTGTTCTAACATCTAGCTCCTTGATTCCACTTAATCTTCAGTCCCTAGTACTTGCGCCGTTGTTGAAGAGAAGAACAATAGAATCCATCAACTCGTCATATCAGTCATAGTTGTTCTAACATCTCAACTAGCTCTTCCAGGATTTCAGTTCCGATCGACGTCGGGAAAGCGGACGACACACAGAGCCTCTTTACTACATCTTGATCCTAATCCAGTCGTCGTCACATTCTTTACTTGGCTATACCTAGGCGCTAATCCGGCTAACAACGCACCGCGTGGAATATATATACGACGCCCCGCTCATTGTCAGTCGTATCGGCTACATTGCTCGCTCGTGTCCATGCCTCCTATGGTTGCCTGCTGGCGGCGGTGCCGTGCGGGTGTCCCGCACCAGGCGCACCGTTTGCCGCCGCCGGATGTGTGTGGTGGGCCTGTGTAGCGGAGCTGCTCCCGGCGCTTCCGCCGGATAAGACGGGGCCGGGGGCCGCGGGTCACTTGGGCGGGAATGGCGAGATCACCGAGGCGGCTACCGCGGCGGCCTGCTGACTCGCCAGCACTGCCGCTGCAACACACACAGAGAGACAGCAGGCCATTAATGTTTCGTCACGATCACTCTAAGGCGTCTACTGAACGCGCGCGCGCATTTCATTTCCAGCTGTTGCTGTTGTTGTTCGAACGTTGTTGGCGACCCGCGGCACCCGAAATCAAAATTTATTTGAAGCGCGTATCGGCTATTGGAGGACCGAAGGAGAGACCAAGATTCAGCGTTAATTGAGAAAATAACTTCATTATTTTTATCATCTGTGTATTATGCAGTTTGTTCATATTACGCAATATGAAATTATGTGACATTCAATGCAAACCGAGAAAACATTTTGATAATTTGAAAATACAATGGAAATACGATATTTGTTGCTACTTCTAAGAAATAAAATAAGAAAATATCAACAACTATCGAAAATGAAAATGGTGAAATAATTGATTTGTGAGCATTATTGACATTTTATGATATCTTAATATATATAAGATGATTCACAGGTTCAAATATACGAATCGATTATGCTCTAATTAGAATAAACATGAAATACAATAGAGACAATGTAAGAAATAAAAAAGTAATGTGATTCTCGAGAAAAAATATCATTCCTAGATATAAAAATGGAACTTTCTTTTTATGTGCTAACTAAAAAATTCACATAATATCACTTAAATACATATTGCACGATCCAGTTTTTACACTAAACTTGATCTTTGCATGGCTGTTTGATGTCACTATTATAAGAAATAAAATAAGAAAATATCAACAACTATCGAAAATGAAAATGGTGAAATAATTGATTTGTGAGCATTATTGACATTTATGATATCTTAATATATAAGATGATTCATAGGTTCAAATATACGAATCGATTATGCTCTAATTAGAATAAACATGAAATACAATAGAGACAATGTAAGAAATAAAAAAGTAATGTGATTCTCGAGAAAAAATATCATTCCTAGATATAAAAATGGAACTTTCTTTTTATGTGCTAACTAAAAAATTCACATAATATCACTTAAATACATATTGCACGATCCAGTTTTTACACTAAACTTGATCTTTGCATGGCTGTTTGATGTCACTATTAATATTCCTAAATCCTGACAAATAATTCTTACACTTGAATAGTTACGATATTTAAGACGCAGCAGAAAACAGACTTGCAACCGTTTTTCATGGATATGAAAATCACATGTAAAGCTCTTCGAGACGAAATCTTTGAGACGATCGTTAACGCACAAGCGCAATCCTTTAGGAAATGCATCGTCCTCGAGCTCGGTTGCACTCGAGGAGAAACCCGTATATTTCAAGATATCTAAACACCGAGCTACTTTCATCACTACGAGGAAAAATGACGATGGATATGTGTATAAAGAGTGGGAAAGCATAAAATGGCGTGTACCTAAGTAATTGTTTCTCTCCATCTCCCTTTCTCCTTTTTACTTCTGTCTCAGCGGTCTCGCGCCTATAATGCATTTCCCTAGTATGGTTGCGGACTTCCCTCGTTCACGCGAAAGTCCTGGCAGTGTTGGCTCCGTAAGCGTAGACTTGGTCGATTAAGTTTGCTGATTGGTAATCGTTTCCCGCGTACAAGAGTGTCGTTATGCGAGACATTGTAACAGCGAAGTAATATAAAACCTCAGAGAACGTAAAATTGAATGTAATGAAAAGATTAAATGTAAATCTTATTAAATAAGTTTATCTGGAGAGAAATCAGAATTTCAGACGAATCTAAATATGTTATATTGTTCCTCATTTCTTATTTCTTTTGACAAGTATATATTTTGTAAAATATGAAAAACATTATACCATATTTCTGTCATTTTTTATGAACGTTGTTTCATGCCATTGTATTCCGATTCCTAAAGCATAAAAGAAAAGAAAAAAAATTATCGAAAAAAATTTAATTAATTTCACGATTTATATCCATGAAATCGTTATTATCGAGGGTTAGTGTATCAAAGATACTTTGGAGCTATATTTGTATCTAGATAATAGATAATAAAAGAACAATGTTCTTACGAATCGCAAACGACGCT
>NW_021853485.1:6175804-6179316 GCF_003651465.1 Formica exsecta
TGTAACAGGAATCATAATCACTCAGCAGTGACTGAACGCAAAAATCGCATTGAGAAACTACAAGATCTTGGATGGCTGTTTTGCTGCAAAAGAAGCTTTCGTGGAAGACTACCGACGTCTAACGAAGGATACAAGGATACGAACGCGAATACACATCGCGTTCACGAGGATACAAAATACTACAAATTAAAAAAAATCTAAGTGCTAACAGAATATAGAAAACTTGAAAATAATATTTAATTTCGATAATAAAACTGGATAAAACTATATTCGATATTCCATACTCTTTAGATATGAAACGATTAAATACTATTTCAGAACGTTAAATATTTAACTATTTGCATTGAAAATTAATCGGCAATCGCGCACGTCCATAAAATTTCGTAGCGGACTATGACAATCAAAAATATTCCTATTTATACAAATTGTATATGCTAAATATTGTTACAAATTGTAAAGAGAAAACGTACGACATGTTGTCATGGAACGGAAAGACCATCATGTGCATTCCAGCACGTCCTTTCAGTGCAAGTAGTTAAATACCGCTTTTCATCACGCTCAAACTATATTATTCAATTTGTGTTTCTGGCACATAGATTTTTTAATTCGTAGCATTCCATTAGAAACTGCACTTTTCTCGCGTATATCGCAATCAATCTGACAAACTAGCATCGATATCCATAACAAACTCGATGAAATCGTTATCGTCGTCGATTACTATTACACACGAGTGCCCATCCGGAACTGGATGATGATCTCGCCCACGTAAGATCCTGTTACGTTTTTTCCCTCGTCCCGGGAAAAGAAGCACGATAAATAATTATCACAGTCTGAACTATATGTCTAATTCCTACTTGCGCCCTACTTGCAGTACACAGCTTACACGGCTAATCTACACAACACACGACCGCACTTATACTTCAATATCTTCAAAATATTCAGTTCGTCGCTATATACGAGACTCATACATATGTATATGTATACGAGTATATGTATAAATATACAGTGTGTTCTAGACGTCGCGCGTTTTCTTTCGACTGCAGATACCGATGACTATGATAAACGGAATATATCCTCTCAATAGTTTTTAGTATAAAGGTTATTTGAAAATTAAAGATTTTCAAAATGAGTGAGATAAAAGATGTATAAATTAAATCTTCATTTTCACCTTAAATTAAATATACAAATTCTCAATTTAATCAATAATAAAAATAAGATATTAATTTTTATTAAAAAAGAGAAATCGTAATGATTAATTCTAAATCCATTGTCTGCAATGCAGAAAACGCGCGCGCGTGCGTGATGCCCGATATATAAATAAAAAAAATGCAACACTACACGCGAGCGAACCGAGTCGCTTGTTTTTCGCGTCCGCAGAATGTACAGTCGAGAATAAATTATTTACAAGCGACATTTGGGTTCTCAATAGGCGGAGCTTATATAGAAGAGGTTCAATCGAATTTTTTTCTTCAATTGTGATTTTCTTTCTTTTGTACAAAAAGAAGAAATGCATTTCTTATTGGTCTGATAATAAAATAGTACCTCGGCGGAAACTCAGCGTACAGATCGACTCTCAAATGGAGACATCTCCTACCGCGCGAGCTTCTTGTTGCACATTAGAATTCTCATTATTTTCTTTTCTTTTTCATTCTTTTCATTTTTCTGTTATGCACCAATATGGTGTGTATGGTTTAAACATACTCAGGCTCTAAATAATACCTAGCCGAGTTTACCCGTTTTTGTCGGATGATTAGTCATCCGGATTCTTTCCGAAAACTAAATGTGGCCGTTTGCCATTTATTATTCTTCATTACAAAAGTCAATTCGTACTGTCCAATTTGATCTCAAAGAACACGTTAGTGCGAACATACATGTTAAAAACGCAATTACAATCGCAATCGCGTAATTCACTTAAAAGTGCTTCCTAAGAGGCCGGCTATCGATTCGTTCATAGAGTATTATTCCGAAGAATTCAAAATCGGATTTAATAAAAACCTACGAATACCGAGCCAACATCAGGATGATTTGCAGTTAAGTCAATCGCAAGTCGCTCCGCACATCCAAGTTCAAATGTATAATCCTAAAAATGTTCGTCGCTGACATTTCAGCCACTTTCACTATTCGCAAAAATGCGTCACTCGCAAGACGGCCCGGCGACACCTCTTATCACGCTTATCGACTCATATCATTATCATCAACCATCGGAATTTACACATACGAAAACGATTGTTCTAACGCACGCATGCGTTCGTTTTCTCACGCTCACGGTTCTCTCGTTCTCGGTTCGCTGGGTCCCGCGGGTCGCCTTACTGTCAGGGTCTGACGAGAGGCTTACCTCCGTAGGGAGCGGGATACTGTCCTGTCAACAGGGGATAGCCCAAGCCCACATGAGTGTGATGATGCGTGTGCACGTGTCGCTGCGGCGGCGGCGATCTATTGTCTTTGCCACTGGCATCCACTGCACCCTGCTGCTGCTGCTGACTACCCGGTTGACCCTGCTGTTTGCCGGACGGTTGCTGACCTTGGCCTGGAGGAGGGCCTGGGCCCGCGACTGACGTGGGCGGACCACTGGGAGGTCGGGCGGGAGTCGGACCTGCCGAAGACGGGCTGGCAGACGCCGCGGACGTTTTAGGCGTTGGTGACTTGAGCGCGCGCTCTTGCAGCTCGTGTATCTTGTGCGCTGAATAATACTGATTAGCATGATGTTGAAGCAGGTCTAACGCCTTACCGCCGGGCGGTCGGCTCAGATCTTCTGGTGCGTGATACCTGGGTAGTTGGTGAAGGTAGGGGTTACTTGAATAAGGACCAGGCACCAACATAGGACCAAGGCCGCGATATACTGGATGACCTGGATCGAACGGCAGCGCGCCGTAATGCTGCGGGCTTGGCATGTAAGCACTGGGATGGATGTAAGCAAACTGCGAGGTAGGCGGTGGCGGCGGTCCCTGGGTTTCCATTGTCGGTTTTACACCTTCTTGCTTGTTCTTAGAGTCCTCACTCTTACCGAGATCTTGTGGTTTTTCTTGCTTCGGCTGGTGCTTCGGGCTTGGCGGCGGCGCTTTCGCCTGTTGACTCTGTTTACTCGATTCCTCTTTTCTTCTTTGCTCACCCGGATATAGATAATACCTCCTATCGTCCTGAACGGGTCCCGGTGGAGGCGGCGGTGGTGCCGCTCTTTGACTCTGCGAACCGTGATAGACGTGATACGGACTCATTTGACTCTTCATCTCGATACTCTCCTTGAGTATTTGATGATTTTCATGTTGCTTATCTTTTAGGCTCGGTTGCGGCTGCGGCTCCTGCTTGATCTTGATTTTCTGCTCATGCGGCTCCTGGTCCTGCGACTGCTGACTCTGCTGCTGCTGTTGTTGCTGCTGCTGTGAGACTGGTTGTGGCGGTTGATAGGGATAGCCCGGCGGCATATAACCGCCATAAGCACCATAATAGTGCGGCTGCTGTTGCGGCTGTGGCACCGGCTGGCTCAGCTCCTTCTTCTCCTTTTCCGACACGAC
>NW_021853485.1:6179504-6189114 GCF_003651465.1 Formica exsecta
GCTTTGTAAACTCGCCATCGAAGGCATCTGCGGTATATTGAGCGGTTTGATCTCCTGTTTGGGCGTAAGATCGCTCGGCTTTTGATCTACCACCGGCTTGCTATCCGGTACGCTAGGCACCAGATAAGGCGGCTGACCGTAGTACGGATACATACTGAAGTGAGCAGGCAAATGCGCCGGTGCCGTGGCCTTGTTGTCCTTCTCTTGGCTCTGCTTGGACTTATCTGCCGGTTCGGCTTCGAGCACCGGCGCCGCGTCATCCGATATGTCCGAATAGGCCGGACTTTGTACATCGTCGCGCGCCGAATCAACAATCGGCGCTTCGAGCGGCGATGGGTGCGGACTACCGCCAGGCGATTTTCGCGACTTCTTCTTGTAGCCCTGCGGCTTGGAAACACGCGCGTCGGTGCTCGTCTTGCTTTTGTCTTGCTCTGGCATCAGTGCCGCCGTGGGCTTCACCTTAAACTGTGGCATCTTTGCCGCGTGCAACGGATACTGCTGCAAATGTGACTGTACGCTTTGACCTGGATGACCCGGCGGTGGCGGTGCCGTTTGTAGACCCGCCGCCTGCTGCGATACCTGACTCGTCAGATTCTGCAGACCCGGATGCTGACTGGCTATACTTTGTAGACTGGCCTGTTGCTGCTGCTGCTGCTGCTGCTGCAACCCGGCAGACTGGACAACATGAGCCTGCGCGGGTTGACCCAATTGAGCCGACAGAGGATGCGACACCGATTGTAATTGATGCGCTGGCGGTAACTGCTGTTGAACCGATGACTGCAATTGTTGTTGCTGCTGACTGCCAACACCAGGCTGCAACTGTTGTTGCGGTGGTTGACCGACCTGTTGCAACGTCTGCTGCGCCTGCTGCAGAAGTGGATTTTGCGATTGATGCGATTGCTGCATCTGAGAGGGCTGTGGCGGTTGCGGTATGTTGAGGGGCTGGGGAATGTTCGTGCTTGGATGCGGTGAAGGCACAGGCCTAGGGGATTGACTGGGATGTGGGCTGGGACTTTGGGGCGGATTCGACGAGCCTAACGATGATTGACTCTGTTGCTGCTGTTGCTGCTGCTGCACTGATTGCTGCTGCACTCTCGACGAAGATACAGTGGAAGTAGGCGCCGGCAGATCATCCTGACCAAACCTCAGCACGCCGGGCTTCACGATATTTTTATCCGCGAGCACGGGCGTGGGTGGTTCTATGCTGGGCGACGGCACCCTCGGTGGCGGTGGCGGCGTTTCCGGTGGCAATCCCGCTGCCGGTGGACTCGTCGCTCTCACCGGCGTGCCCTCGGGCTTGTCCGCTGGCGACTTCACTGGCGTAGCTGGACTCGGTGCCTCGATGTTGCTCTCGTCGTTCTCCGACATGCTAGTGATACCCTCCTTGGTGTCGTCGTCATCGGCAGAGCCGTGCGCATGACTCTGGTGATATTTGAGTCCGTTGATGTGTTTGTACTTTTTACTGCAGTTCGGTTCGGGGCATTCGAGCAAAACCGGACTGGCGGGCGGCGAACCGCTAGGCGGTGTGGGCGGTGGCGCCCGTCGTTTATTCTTGTCCTGCTCCTCTTCTGGTCCGCGTGACTTCCGCTTTGCCGCTGGATCCGGTCGCGGTGGCACGAACGCCGCCGGACTCGGACTGGCCGCGGGTGATCCCTGCGCACCCCGACGACCTTTGCCACCGTTGCGCAATTTACTATGCACGGAACTCCTCGTCTCCGTGAAGTTGCTCAGATCGTTACCGGGCGTAGAGTTGGCCGCTGCGCGACCGCGCTTACCGCGTCCCTTGGGTGTGCGGGCGTCTAGGTCGCTAGTCGGCGAGTCGCAGAAACGGGGTGGCGCCCAATCGTGACGCGTACAGTCCAGTAACGTCCCTACGTACGTTTTACCTCGCCACGTAACGTTTACTACTAGTACACCTGCAATAGAAAGAAAATGTTTCAAATAGTAATAATCAAATAGAGACAAAATCCTTCGAGAACTTAATAATTATGTTTTGTTTTCTGATAGAATTTGGAAGTATCTTTAACTCTAAGACAACATATATAGCAATGTTTATATAGCATGTTTGATATCTTCAATCTATTGACGTCGGAAGTATCCAGTATACAAGTAAATAAGATATATGTATCTTTGGCTATTAATTTTGCGATCTTTTATCAAAGTGGACTCGACATAATGTAATTTGCGACAATTCTCTAAAGCATACTCCAAATATTCCAGATATAAAATACTATACAAAACTTATACTTTGCAAAATTATATTTTTAAAATTTTTATGGAAAGTTGTCTAAATAATATAAATTTTTATTGTTACATTAAAAAAGTCAATTTATATTGGTATTACATTGCTATATTTTATATATATATATACTATGCTTTGGAGAATTGTCGCAAATTACATTATGTCGAGTCCACTTTGATAAAAGATCGCAAAATGAATGCAAAATTAAAGTTTGATTTGTTTTCGATCCGAATAAATAGGAAATAGAAATCCTTGTTTTCGATCCAAAGAAATAGAAGAAGAAAGAGAAAATGACAAATTTTTTTTGTGTTGGACGAAGAAACGTAAGTACGTATCATTGCGATAACGAAACAATGCGAAAGTTATGACAAAGGAAAAATCGGTCCTAAAAAATACGGCGGTTTTAACTCCCAGAGCAGTTTCATCGCGTAATAAGTTTCATGGCAACCCGGTGACGAGCTAACTCGCATCTGTCTTCCCTTTTCCTCTCACCGTGTTCTTCGTTCCTGCACGATCAGCGTCGTTAATTGAAAATATCTCGGCCGTGCACGTGCAAGAAAACCCAGCCTCTCGCAGGTGATCCCGACGATAAATGCTGCAGGTGTTCCCGCGAAATTCTCGTCTTCTCATACAGTGTGTGCGGCTAAATCACTTTCGCGTTCGCGTAATAGCTAAAGTCGACTTGACGTAAATCGAATCGCCTCCATGGGGGGTGTTGCACCAGATTTAAATGTCAAAGCTTCGCGGAACATACAGGGTGTATGTAAAATAAACGATGTCTTCTATCAACGAGCAAAAGAGAAAATTCTATTTAAAAATTGCTTTCTTGAAAAGCGTGATTTTATGCGCAGTAAGATAGAATTTATAAGAGAAAAAAACATACTCTTCGTAAAATGAGAGCAGCTATTAAAAATTTTAGATTAAAAAATGGCTAAAATGTGTGATAATAATACGATCAGAAATAAAATTAAATTTCTACAGTAGTTTTGATAAAAAAATTTTTTTATTTCCATCGCGTTTGAATTAATTTTTTTCCTTGAGACACGATCCACGTCTTTTGAGAATAATACCGTTTAAAAATAGATACCTCCGTTAGAATGAGAATATCCGGGGAAGATCGTCGAAACGAGCTAGTTATTTGCATCGAAGCGGGTTTCCTCCGCGGACGATGTGAATCGAGACCAAAAATAAAGGGGCAAGCAGTACGGTAGTCGAGGAAAAAATAAAGAGGCGGATACACACAAAGAGAACAATAAAAACGGCGGAAGTTCCAAGGCGACCAAGTTCCTAAAAGCCACATAACACCGTGTTTCTACTCCATCTGTCAGACGTACATCTCGCTCTCTCTCTCGTCTCGGGAATAAAACGAGATGTTTCTCATTGTTTCTTCCTCTATCCTGCGGCTCTTGCCCCTCATACTTTCGCCCTTTTTCTCTCCCTTCCTTACTCGCCACACGGCAGAAACCTCGGGGCATTTTGGTTGATTGAGTCGTCCCCTCGCGTGTTGACGTCATTCCCATTTACCGCGAAAGAAAAATGTATGGGCGAGCACTAGCATCAGCGAGGGATGATGATAAATCCGTGCATCTCACCCTCGACATGCGCCTTTTCATCCCGTCTGTTTTCGAGCTTCGTTTCCTCCCGCTGCACCGCTCTTTTCTTGCGCTACTTTCTTCCTCTTTTTTCTTTTTTTTTTTTCATGTGGATCCCGACAGCAGTAGAGTGTCGAGTAAATGACTAATTAGCCGCTAATAACTCAGACAAGCGTTGAACATTAGCCTTACGTCGGTAAACGTTTCACTTTGAACGGCGAAGTTCGCAAAAATGCATGCTGTCAAAAAGACTTTAGCGAAGAAAATGTAAAACGACGTTCGTTCAAGTGAGTTTACTAAATAATATAATAAAATACGTTCTAATAGAAAATATGAGAGATTGAACTAATAAAAATAAAAATTGTTTTAATATACAAATACATACACGTGTTAGCGAAATAAACTCCGAGTCTGTAAAATAAATAATAAGATTCTATTCTTTATTAAATTTGAAATTAATTTAAAAGTGTTTTATATTTCAAATTTAATTATTAAGATATACATATATAAATAAAAATAAAAATTAATGGCATATTTGATAATATTTTGCCTGATAACATTTTTTTCATAGTATTATGTGGCATAATAGCAATTTTACAAATGAGTTTATCCTTAAATCTTACATTCGGCCTCGCGACCCCCGAGTTCCCTAGGTTTAATAGAATTTCTCGCGGCACAGTAAACGAATAATCGCGCGATTCGCCCCGGAGAGATTGCGGTCGCGGCAGCTGGAAGCAAAGAACACGAAGTCACATCCAGCATTATTTGCCCATCGCTCTTTTGCGGTGAACAGACGACATCGGTGCAAGTGCACCGCCGCCGCCGCCTCCTCCTCGAGTTTCCTCTTCCTGAAAGCCGGCGAACGATAAAGGAGCTCTTTTCCGAAGCGGGAGATTTGCGGTCGTGGTCAAAAGAAACCAGGCACCAATGGACGAAGAAGAAAAGCGCTCGCAGTTTCAGCATAAAACAACGAGATAATATTTCTCGTGAGATACCGTCGAGCCCAACGATATCATAGTATCTCGGAGTCGAATCCTCTCGGTTTGGAACAGCTGTCACATGAAATCGCGTCCGATGTTACTCGCCCTTCAAGCGATGACAATCGAACACATTGCTTCAAACCGAGAGATCGCTTTCGGTTTTCGTACGAATGGAGTTCTCGCATCGAATATTCGTCACGAAAATATCTTCCGAGATTCGAGCAAGGTGGATGTCTCGTTTATCGATGTGTCGAGGGAAATATTTGTCTTCTAATCTATATACATAGAGTTTCATGTCTAATTCGCGATTCTGATGGATCAACTAAGTTAAATTTTAGTCAAGAAAAATCGTCGATAGACTATACTTGATCAATGCAAAGATAAAAAGAAATAGCAGCAGTTTTCTGGGATATATTACGTTATTTATTCATGTAATCGCCAAATATAATTTTTTTATGTATCTCATTGTTTTATCAGATGAACACTTTCACATGCAAAGTAATATTTAAAATTTAAAATATTGAATATTTTTAAATATAAAATAAGAAATATTTAAATTTTGTGAGTTTTTTTAGATATAATATTAAAATAATATTAGAGATATATCTAACTCTATGCATGTGTTACGTGTGATGCGGTTGAATGATATCTCGATGATATCTCGCTCGATAGAACCTGCAGAGCGGAATGGAACGATGCAGCTGCCAGGCGAAACGTGAAATCACAGAGCAGCGATATTTGTCCTTACCGAATGGCGGTCGCCCGTGGCACCCAGAAAACAACATTGACTGAGATCAATCTGGAAATAAGTGGATTTCTTTTCGACTTGAAAGCTCACAATCGCAGCGAAGAAGATCCATCAGAAACGAGTTGTATTAAAGAACTTTAGTGAAAAAAGAAGATACATGCGCGATATGTCTCAGAAATTCTCTTTATAATGTTCAGCTTATTATAAAACTTCCACACAATTTACAACGATAAATGTTGATATTAATTGCACGGCATAGTCTGATAAATAAGAAATAAAATACTAGATTCTTAGTCCTAATTTTATCTATTTTACAGCAACCTAGCAGAGATCTTTTTTAACTGATATTTTGATTTAATCATCAATTATAAATTTACTTAACATTGTATATTAAGGGATGGATTAAATTTGTATGTACAACTATCTCTAATGACAATTTCTCGTTTATCGATCTTGACAAGGAAGCAGACGTTTCAAATCCGAATCTCAAAGAATCTGAGAGGTAGCGACATCTCGTAGACGGGATACATAGGATACATAGGAAGAGAAGATTGTAAGACGAGGAGGAGGAGTAAGAGAAGGAGCATAAGAAGGAGCAAGAGCAGGATTCCGCCGAGGTGAAGCGAGAGATGTTCCGAAGATCGATAACAAGCTGTATAACTCTAGCTTCCATCCACGGGAAAGAGAGACCTCTCTCTCTCTCTCCCTCTCTCTTCATCCTTTCCCTTCCTGCCCGCCCCGTTCCAACAAGCATCCTTTCATCAACGTCTCTGTGATCCAACTAAACTACCCTGACATCGACAAAACCAGGTCCGATGGGAGATAGACGCCTTTACGATACACACTTTAGCTCACGGGGATACATATGATTGTATTGGTGGCTGTTCGTGTAGCCTTCACAATCTCGCGTAATGCCTTTCTGTACAAGATGTTCAGAATGTGTTCATGATATACGAATCAGAGTCTTTGAATATAGATATTTGAGTGTGGATTAAATTTTTCAAAAAAAGCTGAGTTTTTTATTTAACATAGAAAAATATAAAAATAGAATAATCAGTTTATAAAATAGAATTATATGATTATTTTTTTTACACGCGCACTATAAATATAGCTTAAAAAATATCAGGATCAGTTTTTAATCTTCATTCTTCAAGTTTGCCAATATCGACAGTAAGGGAAATAAAAATTTGAATATTTCTTTTCGATACAAAAAATGGAATTGTATCTACCATCTAGAATGCCATATGCAACGAAGGCACGCGTTAACAGCGATACGAGCTATCAGCGGTTAAAGTACTTCTGTCGGTCGATCGGCGGTCATTAGTTACACGCGCACGCACGCATAATTACACATTGGCGCATATGACATTTATTGCCGGAGATTAACCTGTTAGCTTCGCGGAATTAATAATGCGCTGCGTTTATAAAGCAGGGAGATGTAAATAGGGATCGATCGAGCGAGCAAGCGGGCGGATGAGCGCGACGCGGCGTGCTCGTCATATCGTTTTATCGACTTCGTTTATTTATCCACGCGTGTCGAATGCCTTACGTAATTGCCACGTGGCTCGCGTGTACGCGAAAGAAATTGCCCGTTTTCTTAATCGTTCGCTTCCCGAGAAAATTTCTCAGAGAGTATCTTAACTTAATACTTATTATATATGAGCGTATCGACGATGTGTCTCGTTAAGTGTAATGTAAGTTTGAAATATGAGCCCCTTACAAAATAAGAGTACAAATCGATAAATGCAGTTCAAATCAATTTGCTTTTGATACAGCAAAAAAATACAGAGAACGGACCGAGAAACTATCTAATGTTCTTTTCATTCTAAACAGTTTGATCAACATAGAATCAATTTTTCTTTGACGAAAATTTCAAAGCACTCATTCTGAGTAAATGAAAAAAATTAATATATAAGTTTCAAAACTTTTAAATAGAATAAATGTAAGATACAAGAAATTGTATTATTTATTTTATCAATTATTTTTTTATATAAATAGATTTCTCTTTAACTCGAATGTCTTTAAAATTTCCGGAAATTGCTTAATAATTCATATGTTATTAAAAGTTTTTCATTACGATTATTATTATTAAATATATTAATGAACACGCGAGAAAAAAAGATGAAGATGAAAAGTCTCGAAGAAACGGAAATGGAGAACGAAGCGGGTGAATTCGTTATAAAGTAAGGCGGTGCGAAGACGCAGCAGCCGCAAAACCAGAACAGACGTGCTCGAGATTCCGTCGCTGTTTTATTTCTCTCGCCGATATAACACACCGCTATAGAGCTCTCTCTGTAGTCTTTTTCTCGTGTCTCTCCAAGAGTTGAAGAGGGACCGACCAAAGAGTAAACGTGGAGAGAAGTAACAAGGAGATGAAAAGATATAGAAGAAGACCGAAGAGAGCCGAGCGAAACGAGAAAAAGAGGTAGAACGAATGTGGCGGGAAGGGGTAAATGGCGATGGAAGAGTTATGGGGATGAAGGAGGCAAAACAGAGGAAAGAGGACGGAACGTGAGAGAGGACGTAACAGCAGGATATCAGCGGCGAACGACGAAAGTAATAAAACTTGGATGGATGGCAGGCTCGGACAGATTGGTCGGCTATTCAATTGGGAATTCGACGAATTTATGGACTTCTTAATCTGCCATTATGGACGGCCATTTAGGAACCCCCTTTCACGTCTAGGCTTTGCCACGCAGTTCATTCTTTCGATGTCGGAGCAAGTGGAGTAAATGATTTTACGAACGCTTCCGAGAATGTTGATGACGTGTTACTCGAATAGAGTTTTACATACAACAGAAATTTATTTCTTGTTAATAAATGTTGTAATTTGATACATCTATCCTATGGACTGTCTTACTATTCCTTTTGTTGATTTGCACTAATTATTTCTTAATTAAAAGTTATTTTTTTACATATATCCATATTTTTCTTTATTTGAATCTCTTATATTGCGTGTATAATTTTTTTTACTACAAAAATGCAAAAGATAATTGTTGAAAGCAGAATGTGCGTGTGTGCGTGAGCGCGCGCTTCGGACACAACATTTCAAGCCCGCCGTTTTTTTATTAAGTTAGATTAAACTTTACATTTGGATGTTACAAATTGCCAGCACAGAGAGAGAATATATTTTTCTCTCTAGAGAAAACTTTGGAAGTCCATTACTCAGTTTTGACGTGGAAGCGCTTGGTTCCTTTCATATAATGATCGTTCATTTATCCTTGCTTTGCGAGGGAATCCAGCGGTGAAAAACAAGCTACTCGGTTCGGCTGCCTTCGAAGGAACGATCATAAAGTAGACCTTTGGTGCCGTGGAGGAAAGAAGAGAAAGAGAAAGAGAGAGAGAGAGAGAGAGAAAGCACGGAATATGATGAGAGAAAAGAACGAAGGAAAAAGATAGAGAGAAAGAAAGAGATAGGGACGTATAAAGAGAGAGCAAGAGAAGAAAGAGCAGTCGGAGAGAGTCACGATGTAGTTTTAACCCGACGACAACCACGACCGCGGTATTACACATAATACCTGTCTGACAAGCTACCTTACCCGTGTTGTGTCAGCCGCGAATCGGCTATGTGTATTGTGTATGTATGTGTAAGTGTGTGTGTGTGTGTGTGTATGCGCGTGAAACACGCGCTTTTGTGTGCGCGCAGCTTACCGCTCGGCATGCACGACTGTATGCGGTTGCGTGTGTCTGCATTGCACGCTCGAATGTGGCTCGAGAATTCGGCTAAAACTGAAATAGTCGACTTATTTGGGAAGATTGGCAATATATTTCGCGAACATACAAGTAGAATTTTGTCAGTTATGTTACAAGTAGAATTTTGTCATGATTATACTTTCATATATATATGCGATTTATGTTAGATTATATATATATATATATATATATATATATATATATATATATATATATATATATATATATATATATATATATATATATATATATATATATATATATATATATATATATATATATATATATATATATATATATATATATATATATATATATATATATATATATATATATATATATATATATATATATA
>NW_021853485.1:6189167-6206940 GCF_003651465.1 Formica exsecta
TATATATATATATATATATTACGTTATATATATATATATATTTTTTAATATAATTATGTTAAACTTTATAGTCCCATGATAGAACGAACTTGGAGTTGACTTAAAGGATTGCGTTATGTGAGAGATAATTTTGGAGTATTCTGTATGTTTAAACACTTAAACTATGTAATTTATATCTATATTCATATGTATGAGGATGTATTATGCAAAATAGTGATATTTTGTCACGAAACGTGAACGAAACTACGACGACCGAGAGAAATGCTCGCGTGTATCCGTGTAGCGTGCGGCTTTCTTTATTATTTCCGGAGATCGCCCCAGAACGTATTATAACAAAATCGTCGTTCAAGCATGCGATGATAGAACTCGAAGAAGGCTTTCCTCCGTGGTAGATTATCTATTAGCAAAATTGGAATTAATTATACGCGCGCGCCGTTCGCTCGCAATAGAATTAATTATTCCACTAGTGCGCGTCCTTCCTAGCACTTTTGTTTTAATTTCATTCTCTTATCAGTTTTATCTCATGTGCGAGTCAAGCGGCGGCGCATTATTTTATATCGCGGCACATTATCATATAGGAAGTGAGAAAAATAAAACATTTAAGAATTCTCCGCGTTTAATTGAGAAAAGTATGGTAAGTTGTTTAGATACATTATACGAGTATTAATAATTATGTGTTTCAATTTTAATTACAAAATTCAATAGAAAAATTGACTTAATAATTGTTAAACGTTTTATTCGTTATCATTATTACACATATAGTTTACTACGTTCCATCTAATTTATCGATGCTAATTAGTCTGAGTCACACAACTCGTTAAGGACGTTCTATATTTTGCGTCAGAGTATTAAGTGACTTGCAGAAAAATGCCGATTAAAATTTTTACGCACACAGACATAGGTATTCTACAATGTTTAAATATTTTCTTTTTTAACAGTTTATACACACATACGCACTACACGTAACAGCGAGTCTCGCATTAATCGTTAGAATTAGCGATTGGATTTAACGACATGTAAAACATCAAAATTACGTCTACGAAACGTATGCTATTGAGCATGAAAAGCTTACATCCGAATAAATTAACCTGCATTACTTTGCAAACGATCATTATCACGGATTATCACTATTTTTATAATCGTAGAAATGGTCTTAATAAGCTCGTAGGCGATCCAATTATAAAGATTATCGCGTTTATTCTAATCATACTTATCGGTAGCAATATACCAGCATGACAGTGCAACATTTTGATGCGGTAAACCAGTCCGGCAATCAAGCGGCAAGTTATAATTCTCTCTTGCGTCTCTTGATTATGTTTTATTGTAGAAATCTTTTTTTAATCGAAGCGAAATAAAGCACATACCAAGTATTTCTAAACATAACAAGTATTTCTAAACAAAAAACTGAATAAAATACTATATATATATAAATGAAAAAAAAAATATATATATATATGTTATGTTGTATGTATGACAATTATATGATTGCAATCGATTGAAAAGCGCTTTCCAACAAACGAAATAATGAAGTCGCGATTACAACATTTTTATTTACCCGACTTTTCCGCCCAGTGAAATATCGGATGGATATTTATAACCCCGAATCGTTCGAGCAGCAACAAGATCGATCGGATGCTATTCCTATTACATCGTATTCTCCGACTGTTTACTCGGGGCAAACGATTGATTGATCTTCGTTGCTAGTTATTTTCAGTCGACACGAGACGTTACGATTTTTATTCGATCGATACCACAATGACGATACTTGTTATTATTTATTGGAATAATTATAACACGGTGCAATCAAAGCAGTTACCGCGAAAGTATCGGTTTCACGATTATTATTTATTAAATCTGGATAACAAAATTTTAATTCTGAAAATCATAATTTAAATCATAATTTACACAAAGACAAATCAAACTTCGATGTTATTGTAAAGAGAAAAATTAATCCAAAACTTTATTTTATTTTTATTCTACTAACTATTATCAATCGCAAAGATTGCTCTATTAATAATTAGATTTCTACTTAAATCTTCACTAAAGTGTCGACTCATCTTAAACTCATTATACATCTCCATTATCGAGTTTTTCATTTAGCTATTTGTTTTACTTCTGACATTTATTATGTAAATATGCATTGATCTGCTCATTTTTAGGACATACGAAAATTAAAAAGAAAATTATATTTACCGAAGAATTCCAAGCACACCTAAACTCGTCAAACTTTAGTGAAAAAAATATTGAAATAATAATTAATATATAACTAAGAAATATTATAATATAAATAAAAATATTTCTCGTATTAAAAGATTACTTAATATTAATAGTTGTTTAATCATATATACATACACTGTCAGATAATTAATATCCTATATTTGTTTGACAAAAGTGGTGATGCTTCTTTTTTTCAGGAAGCATTGCACACAATTATCATTCATTATTATATCACGAAAAAAATCGCGAAGTAAGCGGGGCTCGTTTCCTGCGCTCTACGTTTACACGGCGTAGTAACGGTGAACATTATTTTATATATCAACTATCTAACGATGCTTAGTATTACTTAATATCCCGGGAAAAACAAGTGGGCGGCAGATACGATGATTTTGTATTGAACGATAGAAAATGTGCTCGTATAATCCCTTAGGACACCGATGTCCGTAATAATAGCACGGACTTTATATATGCGCTACCATTAATGTTATTACTGTTATTCAGCGGATTGCAGAAATTCAATAAATCAATAAGTATCATTTAGGTCTTTATCCGAAGAGCCCGGGGCCAGTAACAGGATAAATTCGATGGAAACAAACTTGACAAGTGAGTAACCGAGAATGTGGAAATTAAATTTTCAGATCCAACTAAATTTCGCTGTAAAAAGCATATCGTTTAAAATTAATAAGAAAAGAAATATCCATTTTTAATTAAATGTGCATCAGTTACGCTAATAATTATATGTTAAAAAAGAAAAATCATAACACACACACACGCGCGCGATTTTATTGTTAAAATCAGCGTATAACATTAATTCATCAAAATAGCTTTTTGTTCTCGATAAAGAAAAAAAATCTCATTTTATCAAATAAATTCATTGGATCAAATCAATTTTAATATTCAATTATTATCAATTAGAGAATATTAAAAACTAACTTTAGATTATCATCTTTTTTAAGATCAATTTAATTATCTAATTCTCTACAACTAAGTAGGAGTTAAGGAGAGGGCACGAAAGTCGTAGGTTCAAGATATACGGAGGCAAATGGACAAATTAAGCTGTAACGAGGTTCTTACTTACCTCCTTCAGTCTCGTGCCAAACGATGCCCTCGAGGGTGACGGAGGTGCCGGGCTCGCAGGGCCCCAAACATTCCGGCTCGGTAATGGTCCCTACGCTGGTCCCAACGCACACGTCGGACATGTCCTACAACACAAAGTAAACGACGAACGGTGAGTCGAGATGTCATGTATATCTACTACATAGAATAGATTTTAATTCTTCCATAAATCTTACCGCTAATTTCGCGAAATGAAACTGCGTGAAATAAATACAGAGATCACATTTTACCACCTTAATACATAAATAATAATGCTAATTTAATAAAAAAAATATTTTATCTTATTTAATTGTTAAAAAGTTAAGTTATTACTGATAACACGCATTTCCAATATTATCGATAGCAGGATTATTGCTATAGATATAGACTAACACAATTGTAAGACATGTATATTGTTTGTAATTAGATTGAGATAGTTTTGTATGTCCAGGGGTTTGTCATTCCAATTATGAGACGCTCTAACTATAAGATCTCGTTACGCTCAGGAACTTGCATTCTAATTACGACATGATCTTCTAAGTCCATATGAAAATAGATCAAAAGCGATAGTATAGTTGAGTGATGAAGGTACTAATTGCTAATCCATCAGAGATCCATCAAATTTCACAAATTTATTTGCCTTTATTACACAATTCAATTATTGATCCTTTCACGTCTTCCGTTTTTTTCTTCGATATCATCACAGCGGTTTATATATCGAAAATAAGTGCTCCAGTTAACTGTTTTTGTTAACTTTTTTTGTATGTTTTTTGATAATATTAGGATGTTTTTTAACAATCGTGAATTGAACCCCGGATGGCCTCGAGGCGCGGTGGAACGTAGCCGAGGATATAAAAGCAATTAGAGGAGATCCAATTAACTAGCTAGTCGTGGTGCGCAATCGTATACTCGCGCTGTGTCGCACGCTGTTTATGGAAATATCGGCCCGGCCAATATTTCGCCAAACGGACGCAGACGGTTCGAAAACGCCATAGCCGTTTACACCGGGCTTGCAAATAGAAACGCGAGCCGGCAAGAGCGTTAAAGGTTGATTTTCACGTATCGTGCGCACCTA
This sequence comes from Formica exsecta, assembly GCF_003651465.1. Classification (NCBI taxonomy): domain Eukaryota; kingdom Metazoa; phylum Arthropoda; class Insecta; order Hymenoptera; family Formicidae; genus Formica; species Formica exsecta. The sequence goes on from NW_021853485.1 coordinate 6,193,555, forward strand.
TCACGTCATGTCGCTGAAAATTACTAACATGTCATTCCCGCTCGGATATTGTATAGCGCGGAGCTATATCGATATTGATTTACACCCGCGAAAGCAGACCGTATTTTAAAGAATCTCGGCCACGTGATGAAATTTTCCTCTGTACGCCTTTATAATTGTCCTATTATAAATATTTTTATTTGCAATATAAACATATCTCCTCGTTTATTTTTGAACATGAAATTTACTGCAATACAATAACAAGTTTTGGTTTGAATATATTTATTAATTAATTATTGTTATTATTTATAATTAATATCGCTACATTGTAAGTTCAATTATTATATTTACCATTTTTATTATTACAATTATGTAAAATTTCATGTAAATAAAATGCACCTAAGTACATAATATGGCACAATGTAGAAACGCAGCCGGTCTGCTGCAGGTTTAAAAGCAATTAGCGAGATGTCTACTGAATGAATGCGCTCTGCTGGTCGCGGTAATTTTCGCGGCTCGATGCAAACAAATTTCCATTTTGGAAAACAAAATCGCCGCGCGGCCGGGGCTTTGAGAGCAATTAGCGATGCCCCGCATAATTAACGCGCTAATTAGCGATGCAATTTCGAGTAGCACGAGCATATAACTTTTTCACATGTCAAAATATCGGCACCGCAGCTGTCGTAGATTTTTCATTTAATCACACCCTTCGGGATTTAAATGTCGCCAGTTATCGCGATATACTCGCAATATCTATATCCGATATTAATATCTATTTACGCGGAACAATTTTTAAACGATGTACAAAACCATATATCCGTTTGATAGCCTCAGTTATCCCTGATGTGAAAATATCTCTCAATAATAAAATTCTCTAAAAATATAAAATTGGCAGTAATCTTCGATTTATTAATATCATTTAAATCAAATTGGAATATTTAATATTTCATTTGTTTGTTTTATATGTTATCAAAAATTATATCGGTTGATGTCCCGCATGAATCAATTTTTAAATAATTCTGATACACATATGCCGTATATTAATCTAGATAAATTTATCGACATTATCGTTTTGGTATTTCGCCATAAAATAAAATTTGCGCCGAAAACGCATTTACGGGCGGATTGGCTGAATGCATCGAAATGCATTAATGTGAATAATCGGGAAGAAGAAGAGTGACAGCACATGCGAAACGATGGATCCACATATGTATAGCATATGCGAGATTTGTCGTATTTCTCTCTTATCATCTTTTTCATAAATTCAAAATACAATTTATCGGTGAAAATCTGATTGCAGTTAATTTTTGAAATTTTTAATATATTGGACACCTTTGCGAATATTTAAAATAAAATGAAGAATAACAAAATGTTATCTACCTCTCTGCATTTCTGAACTTTAATTCAATAAAGACAAAGTCTTTTAATCTCAACAGAAATAGCTTAAGAATCATTCATGCTTCCGTATCTTTGTTAAGAAAGAACCAAAACTTCAAATTAATCGAGGAATGCATAACTGAGAGCAAGGATGGCAGTTTCGAGACATTCCACGGATGAAGAGTAAGGACAGAAGGTAGGTAGACAAGTAAAAGCATGAAGGAACAAGCGTGCCCGCGGTCGCCTGTCGGACCCAAGATTACAATAGTAGTTTGAAATGCAAATCGTCGAGTTTATGCTTGGTTTCCATAATTATAGAAGCGCGACGCGCGTATTACCTCTCATAATGTACAATGCACACGGACCGACGTAATCGTGGCATTGTTCTGGCGCGAAACTATTTCGCCATGTTACGACAACGACGACGACAACGACGAGTAGGCGATGCGAAAGGACAGCTATGAAACGTGAGATGTGACAGCCTGCAAGAGGGAAGAAAATACATATTGGAGCGTCGCCAGTAAACTTGCTAGCGAGCTACAATAGAGAAAAACGACATTGTGTCGTTAGTCGACGGACATTAGAGGAAGAAGAAAAAAACATTTACGAAGCCTTAATAGCGTCCGAGATATTGATACTTTTCAGATATCCAAGCAAATGTTTAAATCCAATAATAAAAATAAGAGAATAATATTACCGAGAATAAAATGGATATATAAACATTGAATTTTCTCATCTCACTCGATATTTTATCTTTATATAAATATTAGTCCCCTTTGTTCGTTGGAAGTTACAGCGGGTTTGTTTAATCGTATTCCGTTGGGTGGATATGACGGAAACTCATTCCAGCAATTGCCGTTTTAATCTCTGCTCTTCTGACTTAATGAGATTCGTAACTAGTCGTTAATTATTCCGTGTTGTTTTTCTGCGAGCATAGCAAACAGCGACGAATAATCCTTTGCGGGAAACGGTTGACGCAAAAGTACCCAGAAAGGATGTTTAGAGAGAAACGAGAGAAACACTGTCACGAACACGTGCACAGATCCCGTAAAGATCGCAAAATCGCCGTGTAAAAAGTATACGGAGAATAGTCGCGTGGAAAAACTCGGTGATAAAACTGAGGAGTCAAGGGACAGCTTGACTATACATGCAATATACGTTTGAAGAGCTCTCGTCAGCGCACACTGTGGATTCAACGCGCGAGTGCGATCAACATACATGTTGCATCGCGCCATCGAACGATTCTTTTTAACGTTTCGAGAGTTAAAATTGAACTCGTGTTCGTGCGCGTTTTCCAACGTGCGTGCGAGAGAATGAAAGAGAGAGTGAAAAAAAGCGCAGCCGGAAATTTCTGGTGTGCACTTTCGAGCGCGCTCCGATATACATAGCGTCGACTGACAGCGACCGCCGTTTTATACCCGTCGGCGCCATTATTGCAGTAAAATTCACACGGCTAGATGGATAGTATAATAAATTGTAGAGCAGAGAGAGAATAATATCGTCCCGGAGAATGTTACCCCCATTATTGTAGTTATTCGATAAAATTGTCGGATAGATAGAAAGTGGAATAAATTTGTTATATGAAGGGAATACAAATAAAGGAACATTATTGTAAATTATTGAAAATTATTTATCTGGAATATATTTGTATTTAAAGCCAACCTCGATTCATTTCAATGTTAATAAAATCGAGAAACACGCCACTACAAAGTTTCCTCACCGTCCTCTATTTCACCTCGCTATTATTGCACGTTTCCTGTTATAACGGTTTTCTTCATCAAATTCTTTTGAGGTGATCAATCATTCACGATGCAGTTCGTGTAGTAGCTACTATACTAGACAAAAGCCGGGCATCAAGACTAGCAATCAAGAAAATTGATGTAAAACTTCCGAAGTATACGCGCGTCGACTACTAAAGATATAATGTAGATTCATGGCAAAGAGAGTATTAGATGAGTATGTATGTCTACACACATATATATATGTGTAAACTTATCTACAATATGTTAGCAATAAATATGTTCTCCATATTTCTAGCATATACTTGTCGATTAATTATGATCTTTAATTTATTTTGAGATTGGGAAGATTAATTGACGTACTTGATTATTTAATTTGCTTATATATTTAATCTCCACATATATTTATAGAAATATTTACCCACATTTTTAAATTATGTGATTCTATTTTTTTTAATCCGAGTTAAATCTCCTTGACGTCATACTTTATAAGAAATTTAGATTAATAAAAATCGGGAGAAATCTCAAAATGCGATTGACAAATCAAACCATCCTTCATTTTCATCAGTTAACAGTCGATGGTAATCAAGCTCTTTTTTGACACTGATATAAGCACTTAGAATAATGCAATTTTGCGGTGAAACGATCACAGATCGTCGGCGCTTTTGAGATGATAAAGCAAAATGCACGCATGTATCTTTACTCGAGCATTGACATTGTACGTATTTTACGTACAGATGTACATACAGTGTAGATGGCTACATTTATGTACACATGGTTTAGCGCGGAAGACAATGCTCGTATGTTGTTCTGTGTTCATATGTGGGTGGCTATTCTTATTGTACATTCATGTGTGTGTGTGTGTTCACTTTAATGTATGATTCACTACGCATTATATGTATGAGTGCAAGTACGAAAGACGGTGAGGGTGAGCTGTAACTATTTTATGATCGGCTATAGGGAGGACCGAGTTTACTGCCACTTCGAGTCAGGAGCGTCGATGGAAAAAAACGAGGCAAAGGGCAGAAACGGAGAAAGAGAAAAGGGCAGAAAGAGAAGAGACCAATAGAGACCGATAGATATAAGTAACCGACGAGAGCCACCCAAGAGTGAGACGGAAACGTGGAGGACTTTGCGGGACAAAGTATACCCGGTGTATTATACTCAGGAAATACGAGTTCGTGTAAGCGCGATACACACATCGTGTAATATCAGCCTGCGCGCGTTTTACATTCTCCTTACATTTTATTTACGAGCGGCATAAAATCGTCGCCGGTATCGACCGACGTTGACAGTGACGACTTGGACAATACTGGCGACATATGTCTGACGTGTATAGATAGTCTGTCTAAAAACGACTACAACTAAAAATATATCTCCAACTATCAATCACTGTATATATCGACAGACTCGGATGAATCATTTAATAAATGTTACACGCTTATCACAATAAGCACATCTAATTTTTTGACGAGCACGGAATTCGACAATAAATAATAATCGAAGCTACTATTGGTATTCACTTTAACTTTTTAATTTAATCTTTCAATCTCTCCAGACTTTCGTAATATAGCACAACACACTTTCGTCCGCATACATTTGTTAGTTTAATATAAATCTTCGTTAAAAAAAATAAAGGAAAAATTCTAACGAATTCTAATTTTCTATAAGCATCAAGCATATGAGCATTTGATTCTACATACGTAGTGATTTAATTTATTTCTCTCAATCTTTATTTCTTTATACGTAACCTGCTATTCTCTCATTTTACGATATTAGCCTCTATATGCTATAGATGCCGAACACTTCTCGAGAACAAATTCCAATGGACTGTTCCATATTGACTCGGCTATATCGGCGTTTCTTGATTTAGCGCGCGATTTGGAGGCACTATCGTGCTTCCCCTTTATTTCACGAGATATTCCTTCGCCGGAGAAATATAATAGAGTTATCGGTCCGTTCATCCCCGAGATCGTCGACAAAAACAAGCTTGTAGGAGAAACGCGTCACTTACTATAGTTCGTCGAGTATGGTGTGTCACGGAAACAGCCAACAGCATTCCGATAGATACGGAGAGAGAGTAAGGTTTTGAAGAGAAATCTCGCCGTTGCGAGGCTTGCCTGTCCCTTAAGCCCGAGGGAGACAGCTTTATGAGGGTCCCAAGATGAACGCGAAGGGGAAGCACGAGTCAATCCAGACCTTCCGTCCGTTACGATGAGAAGACGGGGAAAAAGAGAGGGATTTTTATCTCGCCTTGAGACCAAGCTTCTTCAGGCATATAGTGAAATGGCACATAGTACGTTTATGTTTTTGTACGAAGAAATAAATGTGAACGTACACTGAGAAAAAAAAGTTGTTAACTTGACTAAATGCGTTCAACTGATTACTATTTTTTTAATTGAAATATTTAAGTATTTAAGTCAAATACGTCATGTTAGATTTAATATGTCTTATTTAATTTAAATATTTCAGTTAAAAAAATAGTAATCAATTGAACATTTATCCAAGTTAATTTTTTTTCTCGTTAAAGAAATAGTAATCAATTGAACATTTATCCAAGTTAATTTTTTTTCTCAGTGTACAGCATAGTAACGATATACGATAAGCAATATACAATCAAATACAAAAAGTGAACAGTTGACAACAATTCGAAAAAAAAAAACCAAAAAATACATTTAAAAATTCATTAGTTTTAGAAAAAGTCGGTACAGATATAAATATGTATAACAAGAATACAATAAAAGAACAATTCATTAAAAATAGGAAAAAAGATAGAACTAAATGTATGCTATGGAAATAAAAAGAACCGTACATATCAAAATTGACACACATCTATAATAAGATGACAAAAGTCTTAGCACTTTTTTTACTGGAAATAAATGTTATTTGCCAAAAAGACTCAGTCTTATAAATTTCTGTATAACAGAGGAAGAGAGAAAAAAAGCAGGGGAAGACTATAAAAGAAGACGGAAACGGTATATATTGTATATTTTCCGAGAGAAGAGAGTGTCTAGCTCTTAAGAGGTCGTACAACGAGGTCAAAAGGGGGAGGAAACAGCCGTAATAGAGGACACAGGGAGAAAGAAAGGGCACGAGCCAGAAGAAGCTGGAAGAAAAGGGCAGACGAGCGAAAGAAGCGTGTAAATTTACTCATACATAGAGAGAAATGTCGTTGCAAACACATGGGGTGAATAGAGAACGGAAATACGGGATGCAAAGAAATTACAGAGACCATACATGCCAAGTAATAGGTAATTTCTCTTTCTAAGATTTTCACGAATCTCGGCGCTACTATCTAATATAAAAATCTGTCTCTCAATTCTTTTTACATATATTTGTATAAAATATATTATGTATAATTTTATTATTTCTTAGATTATTTTATATGCGATGTATATATTTCAAAAATGCATATGGAACATACTAGAATAAATCTTTAAAATCTTTTTATATCTTTTTTTTTTATTCTTTTAGAAAGTATTATAAATGCAAGTATATTTTGTATTTTATTAATATTTTTATATAAAAAATAATATATAAAATATTCTTTTCAAAGCTTCACTCTAAGGCCTCGTTATATAATTTTAAAATATAATTTAATGCCAACTTTCAGGTGTTTCGCGCGTTTCAAATATTTCAGATATCGAAATATCGAACAACGAATGCATCGATGTCTGTCGCGACATTTGGCCCCATAAAATCCGCTCCGTAGAAGCTATTTCCGACACGCGAGCGATTTCCATCGAATTACGTAAATCGTGATGGCACGTGCGCGACACATTGTGTGCCACCCGGTAGATATAGAAAACCGCAAAGGAGGAAAAGAGGAAGATAGGATCGAGGGAGAAGCCGGACGCGAATAAAAGTATGGCGGTGCGAGAGGATGGCGTCGAACGGACAAAGGGAAGAAGCGAGAGAGAGTCGAGAAGGGTCTCCGACTGCAATATGGCTCCCAGGCTTCCTCTGACGATGGCAACAAGAGAGAAGTAATGATCCTAAACGACGACGATGGTGCCGGGCACCGTGCGATAAGCGCTCGGATATCCGGCGAGTAGAGATCCGGATCTACTTTAAGATCTAAGAATGGCGAGAAAATCCGCTCGACACGGCGGCGGCTGAGAGGCATTCGTTCGCGCTCGCGACTACGTTATTAATTTAATTGCTGATCAAACGATGGGTCGATTCGATTACGGCCGCCGATATAGCGGGTGGGTGAGAAGAACCGGAGATGCGGAGAAGGGACGAACAGATGGAGAATGACGAAGGAGAAACGAGGAAAGGGTGGAAAGAGGTGGGAGCTAACCCGGCGCCATGTTCACCACTCATGAATATATTCATAGACGCGAGTAGCACGAGTGTACGCCAACACGAACGAGATGCCTTCCCTCCCTGCAGCCTCCTCTCGGTGCCCCCCTTCACCCCGCTTATAGCGTGCGCACGGCAATGTTCGCCGGACGAACACGTAACAAGTTAACAAGTAACGCCGTGCACGGCGCGTTAATCTACGCGCACGATTCACGCATACATATGTAGCCGTTGCGCACACACGAATGCACGTCCGTTACACATGCACTACGAACGGGCATTGCATCGGGACGGATTAGCGGCGATATAATGCGCGCCTTGTTATTTCGAGGGTGCCGCGCTCGCGTGTATTTGCGTGCGTCCCTTCCTCTCTGTGTGTCGCGTAGTTCGAATTTCATGCGAGTTTTCATAACACGCCCGTTCGAACTCGCTCGCATGCTAGTAAAGGGTTGTGCATATAAACATAGGTTGCCGATGGAATAGCTGTATATGAACCTGTTAAAATTTGAATTTTTCGTCTACTACGGTCATTCAATTTATCTCCGAGAGTTTAAAAAAATCATAAATAATGTTATTAACACAAATTATATTTCGCGCAAAATATATTCTTATTGCTTGTAAAGTTTTATTATATTTTTAAAATTAAATAGCACCCTTGAGTCGATCCATTGATACAGAGGAAAATCGGCGACATCTCTTTGATATCATCTCAAGAGTGCTAAGACGTTCTTGAAACCTTAGAGGAAGATTAAAGGACCGAGAGATTTAGAAATTCAAAGGTACAAAGCTACAAGCATCCAAGGATTTAAGGATCATATTTTAGACTAATTCTCCAATTTATCCTGGAACGAGGGAAATTTAAGACCCGGAGATACTTTTCAAGATCGGAACAAAGATGCAGGTATATTCAGCGTTCAAAAGATTTTACAACTTTAAGTCAAGCATAGATTTGTAACATTTGTGAAAGGGTGTAGTTGGAAATTTCAGAGTATATACAAAGAATGACGAAGGGTGATGTCAAATCAAGATAAAAAGTTTCAAAAAAGCGAAATACTAAGAAAAATATTTTAAAAATGGAAGATATATATATATAATGTATAGAAATATGCATTACACAAAACTCACTTAACAAGAAATGTTGAACACTAAAATATTACGAGTTGCCTTGTAATATCCATCTTTTAGTGATTTCTTTCGAGTCACGTAGCGTGAAGGAATCTCGGAAAAAGGCAAGGACCCTCAGGGCGCGAGCTGCTTGATCTCAACGAGACTGATTGTGAGTCGGAAACTAAAATGATGGTTACGTGAAATAGTTACAGGAGCGATTCCGTGGAAACCGGTTATCAGCGAGATGAAGGTCTTAACCCTATAATGCATTATCCACTTTCCACCTATCTAAAAATGCTACATCATGTAACGTAAAATGACAACTAAATTGTTACGTCGGCTCGGCAGATAATCCCAAGCATATAATTCGATAAGTATAAGATAACGTATCGCGCTTCTAAAATGAGAGAATGTCTTGATTATTAAAGCTGTTGATATTAAAAGCACAATTAATAGAAGCACAATGAAAAGTATGTTATTAAAAGTATTAAGTAATTAAAAACTTCCAAACATTAATCCTCCAATCTCCAGACAAATCTATAATTTAAAAAAAAAAAGATAAAGAAATTTTCCCCTCGAAAAATAAAATATTTTGGAAATGTTATCATCATATTATTAAAGATGACACTTGTTTTATTACGTTATCATCATTTTTATATAGTAAATAAAATTTAAAATTGTGACGTGTTTACCGTACCGCATTACACTTGCAACGAAAAAATATCCGAGTCAACATCTGCAAAATTACAGATATGATAAGAAATTTATATGCAGCATGCGGGTTCATTTTGCGACTCCAGAAAGCGGCAAAGGAGTTCAAGTCGTGAGCGTCATCGTTGGCTTCTGATGCAGCGCAAGGTTCAGGAATCGCCTTGGAATTTTAGATCTCTCTCTTTCTCTCTCCATTTTCTAGGATCTCACGGATTTATCGTTAAACGTTCTCTTCTTACCGATCTGCCGCGAGAGATGTAGACCGATATAAAAAGCCGAAATCAGCGGGCGTTCGCGCGTCGCATAGTAGTTGACTGTAAAATTTATAACCAAGTGACGCCGGCAGCTGCGAGCGAGATGCCGCCGTCTAATGGCAGCTGGCTCGTTCTACAACGGAGAGAAGAAAGACCGATCCGATCGTGACTTGTCGACGTGTTAAAGCAGAACGGAGCGAGCGCGAGAGGAGAGAAAAATGAACGGCCCGGATTAATCGCCTTGTAACGACGACCGTCGATCCTGTAAAGCGTGTAACCTCGCGTATCCCTCACGCTGCGTAGCGTGACTGTTGGCGTGTAATCGGGATACCACGCTGTATTGTCGCGAGGTACAAAAGATAAGAACGCAACATCGTGTGTTCCACATTTTTAAGGATTTTAAAAAAGTTCTCTCAAAATATTTAGATTAAAAATTCACTCGGGATTTTTGTAGTAACTCTCTCTTTACGTCAAAGGCATTGCCTTTTTTTTCCTGAAAAAATAGGAAAGTTCTTACCGAAAAGAATACGACGGTGATTCGCGAAAATCCAATAATCGAATGTATATGTAAAACATGACGTTAAGCCTCAAGCTGGCATTGAGAGAGACCGGCACAGAGGAAGCAATAAAATGCACAAGTGACGGTGAGACAGAAATCATCGCTAATTACATTAAGTCGGCATCTGTTTCCACATACGCTACACACAGTACGTCGATGGATAAAATACCAGACAATTACGGCAAGACGTATATGTAAGATATACACATATAATATATAACGTATAATGTGTGTTTATATGTGTGTGTGTTTGCTGCATCGTGCGAATGTCTCTTATCGAGAAAAGGCAACGGCGCGAGGAATTGAAACTGTAAGATGCGCGCGCGGCGGAATTCGTTAACTGCCGGGCAATTACGAGAAAAACCCGTCTTTGTTATCCGGCAGCGTTTTGTTATTACAGCGATCGACTTTAATGGAAGTAATAAAATTCAGGTGCTAGTGCCGCGCATTCTCTGTAACCGGAGAGAATCACCATTGGCTTAGCACGCTCGAGTATACGGTGGAGAAAAACTGTGTTAAGATCTCGCTCCTGATTCTCTAATATGGCAACTACGTAGTAAAATAAAAATGTTTTTTTTTTTTTTTTTTTACATTTCATGTTTGCAAAATTGCGTTAATAAAAAAGAATTTTTCAAACACCGAAAGTCTCTTTTCCCGAAGAGTTCCCGAATTTCCAATTTCACCCAAGACCATACAAGAATAACTTAAAAAAAAAATATAGTTAGATAAAATTCCAGAATTGCGTATAAAAATCTATAAAATTATATAAATTATACGATTCAATTATACAATAAAAATTCTCGATATCAAATCGCTGTACAAAGAAAAAAATAATATTTCACTAATTAAATGTAAAATAGAAGATCTTCGACACTGATCACACACCGAAATCGCATCTAGCATCCAGGAGAGATCTTATGTGTTTCGCGCTATTTTCCATCACTTCAATATTCAGCAACGATTCTTGATTGTGCTACAAACGATTATCAAAAATGAATGTTAGAAATTGGTTTTAAAATTGAGCGCGAGCAAACTCATCTCGCCGAGATCTTCCACACGCCCGCGGATACGGCTTGTAATTGCCAAGTTGGTACCGGAAACTGTATCCGATATATGGCGAGTTCGAGAGGCAACTGACTAACGTGTTAGCGAGCAAGGGATGTGAAGCGATCATGACTTCGGGCAAATGGCGCGAAACTGTGGTATGTAATTAACACGTTAGGAATCGCGAATGATACGGATTAATGGCACGATTCCCGGCACCACAAAGCGCACACGTTGCTCGGACCTACTCGACTATTTATAGCGAACGTATGGAGCTTAATATAACTTTTATATGTAGATTACGCAGAGAGAATAAGCTACTTTTTCGATATAATGTAAAGTATCTCGAGAATACGTATACAATTAATCTCTTATCGTTTCTGTAATCGAGTTTTCATCGCAGTCAACAATATTAAACAAAAGTGTGCCTTATAATTACAACGCGATCGCCGAAAGCACGATTGAAAAATATACGCACGAGAGACAGCTGGACACTCGCCTTATGCATTTTCCTGACGGAGGATTAAACGACGGACGGATTATTATAGGGGCACGTTATCATCATATCGTATAGCGGGTTACATCGATAATAATTTTACCTTGTAGTCGATCGATGTGAAATGACGCGATTAAGCCCACACGTTGCCGCAGCTGCGAGAGAGCCCGGGCCTTTTCGAGTGTCGTTCATTTTGGCGTAAATGATCGAGAGACGAGCTGTATTTAATATTTAATCATCGACGCTGTAACGATGAACATAGAGGGCTATCTCGGTGACGTAGCAATTCTTGTTTGGCGGGAATTTGTGCAATAAATATTCAATGTAGTTAAATTATTAATCAAATTATTAAATTAATCAAAATTATGTTAATCTTTGGAGAGTAAATTTAATAGGATTATATGCTTCAGGTAAACACATAGCATAAAGTAATTTCGCGTTGCCACACACAGGTATAACTAAAATTCTCTTTCTCTCTCTATTATACGAATAATGCGTATCGGAGATACAAAATTTGTCGCTTGTAGATTTTAATTAATGACAAGATTACAATTAAACGTAATACTTATTATCGATCAAGGAATACTGTATTTTAATTGAGAAATCGCTAAAGTTAATAAAAAATGAATAAAAGTAATAACTTTTTATGTGCAATTATATTCTACAAAAAGTTTGTAATTGCGACGAATTGCAGACTATAGAGAAAGAACGGTGCATGCGAACAAAGTTGTGTAATACACATTCAGCTTTGACAACTGTTCAGCCGCTCATATTTTATCTGGAAAGTGACGGCTTTACAATCATCGATGTGGCTCTTAAGCGTTATCAAGCCGCATTGTTCTCAATATAACGGTCTGTAGAGACATTATCTTATGGGTAAAAGAAGTGGAAAGATAGAGAAAGAAAGAGACATACAGATAAAACGTTGTGAGATCTATTTTTTCGCACGAAGCCGAGTTTCTTTGAGGTCGCGTTCACGCTTTCCGAATACAAACGATATTTAATGACACTGGCAATATTTCGCTCTTTTTGCGTTGCGCCGTTATTTCCGCCGACAACATCTTTGTACGATTTGCTGTGATGTACTATGTAAACATGTTAAAAAATAGACTCTAAGAAATTTTGATAAGTAGTTTGAGTATTCAAATAACTATACGACTTCCTTTTTTTATATGATATAAATTTTATCATCTCTATGTAAAACCTCTTTTCCCCGATACTTTTTTCACAAACATTTCACATAGTTAAAATTTAACGAATGATAATTAAATGTTTCGTGTACTTTTCCTAAGAAATATGTTTTTCAGTTCAAAGATTAATTTACGATAACAATGCTTGCCGCTATCTTCTAGTTTTACCGTGGATTGTGCAAGTGATCGCAATAATAAAAGCCTGGGGATAACTTTGAAACGCAATCAAAGTTATCCTTGACTTTACTCGTTATCATCTTTCCGACAAATACAGCGATCGTTAGGATCGAAATTCAAGAATCTCAAACAAAGTAAAATAAAATACACAATGAAATATAATTCTAGAGGAAGTATTAAAAAGTACATATACACCTGCAATCAAGTGAGCGAAGAATGAAGAGACTGCTAAGGAAGAAAAATGAAATGAAAAGAGAAAGTAAATAGAGAGGAAAGCATATTAAATCTTACTTGTTCTACTAACGCAAGATGACTCGTGAAATTATATTATCTTCGGATGACTTGAGGAAATTACTAAATGTTTCGTGTAATTAAATAATCAAAAAATACAAAATACATACTTTCGTTTCCTTCTATTTTTTTATATTCTATATATATATATATTCTA
>NW_021853485.1:6206999-6241615 GCF_003651465.1 Formica exsecta
TATATATATATATATACACACTATATGTGTATTATATAATATAGAACAAAAATCTGTTGATCCGTTTAATGACAATATGTATTCTATATTTTTTGATTATTTCATTTCGTCGTTAAAAACGTTTTTATTATGAACATCACCATTACTATTTTCTTATATATATTGTATTAAATGCCACTTTGTTATACACACCAATGCGAATCCCACTTTCCGCAAGAGCCATCGTATTCCGCTGTAACTAATCGCCGTAAGTGCTGCGAAGCCGGTAATCCCCGGATGGAGGATTAGTGAGGTTTCTTGGGGCGCGAAGAGTGAAGGATTATAACTCCGCGCTTCCGTTAAGTCGCGAGAACTCCTGTACTAGAACCGAGCTCCGACAATATGAACGACTTACTAGCGACGGATCGATATTAACTCCGACGAAACTAATTTGACGCCGTACGGACCCGCTCGCGCAACGATACAATCGCATTTGTCATTATTACGAGAACACTGTGCGAAGAAAGGCCGAGTATCATCCACTCGTCTGAGACAAGATAAGCAGTACGTACGGGATTTATATTATCGTTCCGTTTTAATCCCATCGAAAAAGATAATCGTAAACAAGTTCATATGACACTCGGAAATGTTTTTCATTTCCGAGAGTTTTATCCACAAACATATTTAGTAAAATTTCTTTATATTTTGTAAAAATAGCTCGATAAAATACTTTTAATTTAAATGAGTTAATTTAAAGCAAATAAGAAAAAAAAAACATTTTAATATACAATATAATATATATATGATATCTGTTCTAAATTGATAGGGAAAAATACATAAATGGAAGGAGAAGTGGACAGCTTTATTCAATCTGTTGTAATGTCAAAACAGGAAAATATTAGCAATAATACAAGGAAAAAGAGGATAGGTCTTAAACTCAGTTTATTCAATGTGTCATTTCATTACGACCTGTCGTTTTTATTGCGAGTCCCTCATTTGAATAACACGTTTTCCGAGTCTGACCGACCCACTCCTCCCTTACCGAGACTAGTCGTATACACTCACGTGTTTCAGCTTGGAAATTATGTCTCGTGCATGTTAAACATCGCCATATCTTTTTTTTCTCCCGGTTACGACATGTACATCTCGCAAGATCTCGTTGCGATCGCAAATATATTCTTTGCGGAATCTCGCAGACTAGTTATTCGAATCAAAGATCAATGACGCAATAAGTTAAAAGATTATAATGGTAAAATATGCGGATTAATTTTCTCAAGCGCATTTTATTTCGCAAAAGCGTAATCTATTTATCTCAAGTGATATACATATAACGAAGCCAAGAAAAATCGTGTTTACGTAAACCTTACATTTTCTATTCAAGATAATCTCATGAGATATGTAAGAGCTTGTTACATTAATTGAATCAGTAGAAAATACATTCGTTAATCTTCCGAATTATAGAAAAGCGTTTATTATGATATTACTCACGTGAATTAATTAAAGCAAGATTATCAAAAATCCATATTACTTTGCAGTAATATCTGTTACTTATAAAGAAAAGAAATTAAGATTGAGTTAATCAATTTCCGATATTTTTGCAATAAAAATCTTTGTAAAATATGAGTATCTTTGCATCGATCTGTCACGAAATACGGACGCGAGAAATCGTCTTAATTTCGAGATGAGAGAGATGCCGTGAGTGAGAACGTTGGCTCTAACGAGACGCGACATTAACGATCGTAATTACGCCGAGATTCGGACAGTGATAAAGAGGCGTGTGTTATTAGCGGGGCATAAAGGGGTTCGAAGAATGAGGAAAGTTACCGCTTCAAGGCTCCGCTTGCACGCCTCCGCTCGAGCGTGCACAGCGTGGTAATTGAGACTCTTTAAAATATATCGTGTCTTATCCCCAAGAAAACCGAAAGAGAAAGAAGTCGTATATATATTGGCTTTTTATTTCTTCGAGTTTCGTCCAAGATCTCATGAGTCTTCGTGCTCAAAGCCACCGGTTATATGCAAGATTCGTCTCTCAGTATATTGCAACCGGTTTCTGCTGATCGATAATAATTAATCACATTTGGCGCACTAATAATAGCGTTGAAGATCAAAATAATGTTCCTCCAAAAGTAAATTTCGTTTAAATCAAAAGATTTTGGCGAATTGTGTTTTAAGAATGCAAATGAATGACAATTTTGTCGTTCAACTAATTTTAGATAAGCTCTAATTTAATGGACTTTCGTCTCGAGCGACAGTTACCAGAATATATTTAATGTTTTAAAGCTCCAAAAGTTGCAAGGAAATAAAAATATCTACGTATTATAATAGCAAATAATAACAAAATTGTAAAAAAAATATTGGTATTAAAGATCGACGTCAAAAGAAAAGTATCGACATTTTTAAAACTTCATGATTCATCCTTTTATCATGCTTGAGACATTCTCATATCGTGAGACATTCTTCGTCAATCATTTCTTTTGTCGCGGCGCGATATCGTCCCCTATTGACGGCGCAGAGGCAAAGATTAAACGCTAATCGACATATTTCGTCCCATCGCGCGTCCGCTTTACCGAAGCGTGCGCGCACACTTGTTATCCGATAAGATATTAAGCCAATTACGACATCTGACATACGCTTTTACACGCGTACCTGTCTATCCACGAGATATTCCGAAAACAGAGCCGAGTTATATTGCTCTCGTTTGCGATCTGGTAAACAGGTTGTGGTTATGGATCTTTACATGGCGCTCAAGAGGATTTTCTGTTCAAAGACGAGAGATTAACTACGAGAAATTCGCTTTTACAAGATTCTCTTCTATTTCGTGTATTTAATGATTTTAAAGACATTTTTAAAGACAACCCTGAGAAAATAACGTAAAATTTGTAAAAAAAAAAAGTAATAGTTAGAAGTTTATATATATAATTGTTCTCTTTCAGTATACAATATGGGAGATGTATAAAGTGATGGATGAGTAAAAGCATAATAAAATGTAAATTAAATAAAAAATTATTGTAATCTAACATTTCGATCGAACATTTCCGCTGGATATAGTTTTGTAGAAAATCATATATATAAATACAATATTTCAACTTTTCTCGTAAGAATTATATCTTCGTATACGAAGAAGTTGTCATAATAACTTTGAATTTAAAATGATATATTTTTCGCGATGAGCAATGCCCGTAGTATCAAAGTGATAAAACCTGTGCGAAAGTTTTATGATGAAAAGATAGACGGAATTGCAGAAGTTGCCTAAAATGTTGCCAGAATGGATAGACTTTGTTTGGAATGGAAATGAAATTATCGAACTTTTCTCAATAACACTATCAGTAACCTGAAACTCAAACCTTAATTATAGACTCCTCTCTCAGAGGATTGCCTAACTTTCGTTTTAAATTACGCTAACTCTTGCTAGCTCTTTCTACAAAATCATTAAGTGCATACTCTGGAGTCTAGTGGATCTCATAATTCTTTCAGTTGCTCTTAGCATCGTCCGTCATCCTTTGCCATTAAATATCTAAAAAAGTGGGACATTTTCGTCGAATGTCGTTTTTTAAAAATGTTTAAAAAAGAAATAGAAACTAAAAGAAATTTTCGTGACAAAAAATTAAATTGTCGCAAAAAGAACTTTTGCGCAGCAAGTAAATTGCATTACAAAAAAAGTTTTAATGATGATGAGTTAAGAGAAAGAGAAAGATTTTTACGTCGAATTTGAGTGCTTATTATTCGAGTTAAGTATGCTACTCTGTTACACTATAAAATTGTCGTAGCTCTAAACGTCACAATTCTAGGACTCGATGTATGAAAGTTACGACGTCGTCGATGACATTTCAGATATAGCGACCGTGTCAGACAATCCTACGCAGCTCATTATAAGCCTATTATATCCCTTCTGATCCCGTCACTCCCCTCTCGTACAACCGTCAAGTAATATGATCGTTCATAATACCGCAGCGGTATATCTGCGAACCCCAATCGTTATTCTTTTTCAAGTTTACAAAAAGCAAATTCTTTTTTTTTTTTGTTATATTCAGATATTTCTCCTTTTTATGGTTTTTTATGATCTTATATTACATAATCCAAGCATTTATATTTTTTTTAAATTTCCAAATATAGATAAAGAAATATCTTTTAAAGATCGTTCACTCTTGATTCAGAATGTAAAAGTATACATAAATTTTTAATATATGAACAAGATTATATAGTATTGCCAGACAATGTAAATATGCAATGGAGAAATGTTAAAGATTAATAAGAAGCAGCGGGCTTCAGCTGCAATATGCAGTAGTGCCCGTAAAATAAATTTCGAAGGTACAACCGAATGTCCAAATAAAAAAAAAAAGTAATAGTTAGAAGTTTATATATATAATTGTTCTCTTTCAGTATACAATATGGGAGATGTATAAAGTGATGGATGAGTAAAAGCATAATAAAATGTAAATTAAATAAAAAATTATTGTAATCTAACATTTCGATCGAACATTTCCGCTGGATATAGTTTTGTAGAAAATCATATATATAAATACAATATTTCAACTTTTCTCGTAAGAATTATATCTTCGTATACGAAGAAGTTGTCATAATAACTTTGAATTTAAAATGATATATTTTTCGCGATGAGCAATGCCCGTAGTATCAAAGTGATAAAACCTGTGCGAAAGTTTTATGATGAAAAGATAGACGGAATTGCAGAAGTTGCCTAAAATGTTGCCAGAATGGATAGACTTTGTTTGGAATGGAAATGAAATTATCGAACTTTTCTCAATAACACTATCAGTAACCTGAAACTCAAACCTTAATTATAGACTCCTCTCTCAGAGGATTGCCTAACTTTCGTTTTAAATTACGCTAACTCTTGCTAGCTCTTTCTACAAAATCATTAAGTGCATACTCTGGAGTCTAGTGGATCTCATAATTCTTTCAGTTGCTCTTAGCATCGTCCGTCATCCTTTGCCATTAAATATCTAAAAAAGTGGGACATTTTCGTCGAATGTCGTTTTTTAAAAATGTTTAAAAAAGAAATAGAAACTAAAAGAAATTTTCGTGACAAAAAATTAAATTGTCGCAAAAAGAACTTTTGCGCAGCAAGTAAATTGCATTACAAAAAAAGTTTTAATGATGATGAGTTAAGAGAAAGAGAAAGATTTTTACGTCGAATTTGAGTGCTTATTATTCGAGTTAAGTATGCTACTCTGTTACACTATAAAATTGTCGTAGCTCTAAACGTCACAATTCTAGGACTCGATGTATGAAAGTTACGACGTCGTCGATGACATTTCAGATATAGCGACCGTGTCAGACAATCCTACGCAGCTCATTATAAGCCTATTATATCCCTTCTGATCCCGTCACTCCCCTCTCGTACAACCGTCAAGTAATATGATCGTTCATAATACCGCAGCGGTATATCTGCGAACCCCAATCGTTATTCTTTTTCAAGTTTACAAAAAGCAAATTCTTTTTTTTTTTTGTTATATTCAGATATTTCTCCTTTTTATGGTTTTTTATGATCTTATATTACATAATCCAAGCATTTATATTTTTTTTAAATTTCCAAATATAGATAAAGAAATATCTTTTAAAGATCGTTCACTCTTGATTCAGAATGTAAAAGTATACATAAATTTTTAATATATGAACAAGATTATATAGTATTGCCAGACAATGTAAATATGCAATGGAGAAATGTTAAAGATTAATAAGAAGCAGCGGGCTTCAGCTGCAATATGCAGTAGTGCCCGTAAAATAAATTTCGAAGGTACAACCGAATGTCCAAACTCATTAAATCACTGCAGGTGCGCGACGCAACTTTTGCCGTTGGAAAAAGTTGACTAATTAGTCTCGTACAGGTGTGTGCAATCACAATAAAAAATTCCCGACGTGTTAGAGCGCGCGATTTTTACACAAAATTACTTAACATCAACCTATTTGCAACAAAACATTTCATATGAAAACGTATTTTAAATATCAGAAAAATGATCTTTGAAATATCGAGAATATTATAAAGAAAAAAGACTCAATTAATTTTATATAAAAATAAAATGGAAATATGTTATATATATGTGTAAAATATTTTTTTATCTATTTATATTTTAATTTTATCTAATAATTGTGAAGATATATATATATACATCCTTCTTTCCTCTTCTATATATATATATATATATATTCACAATTAGATAAAATTAAAGATTCAATAAATAAAAATATTTCGTTATGATATTTAAAAGATTATAACAAACATTCAAATTGTTTTCGGACATTCCCTTTAATTTGTAATGTAAAAATTACGCGCTATTTTACGAGTAATAACTTGCAATAAATTTTAGCAGCTGTACCATTAACCGGCGTTCAGCATCATTGGTCGTCTGGTAATTCCAGGGCGAACGCATGTAGAAGTCGGCCGACAATCCGTTCGCAGTCTAAATTCCCAAGTATCGATACTCTAATTATCTGGTTAGCTCACTCGTCCCGCCCAAGCGTATCTTTATTTGCGTTATCTCGCCGGCATTAAGCAATAAATTGCCGCGATCGTTAACGCTCAGGCGTGACTTTATAACAACGACGGTGACGGGGCGATGGCGGCCTCGTAAAGCGCGATACGCAACAATCTTTCTGCAATTAAGCGACCGATAATAAAACTAAATAATAACGCGATAAGGAGCTGTTGGGCTGCGTCGCGAATCGCGTGCGCGTGCACATTGTAAAATGTGGCAATTTAAATGTCCTGAAAACATCTATGATGTTTTAATAGCGCTTGCAAATATAATCGTAGAATAATGTTGCACGATAAATTTTTTTTCGCATCTCACGAGTCTTTATTTACCGAGAAAAAACGTAAAGTTTTATGAATCGTGTTTTTATATATGATTGTATATATCTCAAAAAAAACTTTCGCGATATTTCATGAATGATGGATCAAATTTAATATCTGCACTGTCATCGATGATGTATAAAAAATTACTATCACATTTTGCATATTATAAGCTGGTTGTTAGTAAAAAAATATCATATAAATAACGTAACTAATTGAAATATAGTGCTCCCTATTGTTGTAAATGGCTTATGTGCGAATAAATAAAGTGAATATAACACGTAAATGAATTTTTCAAAGTGGCCATTGTATCAATCAATTAACCAGCTGATAAACAGAACTCGTTATCTGCGAATGAACGTCGCTTGGCAGATGATATTCAAACCACCCAAGACGATCGTGCGTTTGACTTTACTGCTCGAATAAACCAAACACAGGGACATAGAGTGTTTGTTAATTATAGCATGTAAGATCATAAAAAATTATATATCTCAAAATTAACATATTGAATTGCAGCTAAAATTAGTGACAATAATAACAGAAATAAAAAAAGCAAGATAAATTTAAAATTCTCACACACGCACATAACACTTAGAAAATTATTAGCTCTCTCTTTCTCTCCTTATGACTTTGTATTCTATAATTGATATTATTAGGTAATGTAATATTTTGTCAAAAAATAAATCATCCTGCCAAAATAGATTTTCCTCTAAAAATGGTTTTATTTTCGAATAAACAAAGATTTCATAGAATGTTATCGAAACTATCTGTAATTGTGACAAATGCGACAATTTGTCATAAGTTTTACTCCGCAAAACGCGCATTGAACGTATGATATATTACTCGATAAATAATGGAAGCATTAGTGCGGCATTAATCACAGAGTTGTTTTGCTTTGTTTCAGTTATTTATCGTTTAAAACTGGTAGTATGTACGTTCTTATTATAGTGACGAGAAATCAATATTTCTTTGCTCTATACCGACCAATTACCATACATTCTGCACGCTGTTAGAATTAATAGCGGCATAATATCGTGATTCTATCGCGGCAGGTTCTACTACTTGCGAACAAACTAGATGTAGATATTCTAATGGTGAAAAGCCGCTATGTCGATCGATAGCATAACTGTGTCGTAGAATTGGAAATTCCAAAATGTGTGTACTGTTCATTTTTGTATAGATTCGGAAAATTCGACTATGTCGCTGAATATCATATGAAATGAAGCGTCCGATAGTTTCGCGATGTGCGAAAATATCGGTAAAAGCTTTAGTAATGCGCTCGTGTCGAGTTTTCACGACCGGCTATTTATTCGTTCCACTTCTTCTTCGTCAATGTACTAGATATAGATATTCTAATACGCGTAGATATATAACGTTGTGATATAACATCGATCGATGAGACTAATTTCAGGGTGTTTGAGGAAAAAAAAAAAAAAGAGTATAGGGCATAATTGAAGAGGCAAGCGAATGAAGGGGCTATTCCGCATTTATAGTACCGCGAGAATTATCGACTTTCTCAACTTTAATTATTAATGACTACGATAGAGTGATCTAATATTTCATTTGGAACATTCGTGTAACCATTCAACTTCGCTGTACATTATTCTACTGTATAATTACGCGATATAGATATGATAGAATAATAATGATAGTATTATATAAGTGATAATATTATAATTTATTTTTCTGTTCCAGAGCGGCAAATCCATTCTTGTGTGTATGTACACTATTTTTTTACATAAATTCCTTCGATTATGAATTTTATGTGTACATTTATTAACTTTTTAAAAAAGCATTTATTAATTAAAAAATCACACATTGGTAACTAATAACAAAAAAAATTATTGACTGAAATATTAATACTTTGTTCAAATTAAAGAATTTATGTGTTTCTCTTTTTTTCAATTACTAATGCATGTATATAACATGTTTTGTTCGCTCGCAATCTATTAAAGATTTCCTTACTTTATACATTTTTTTCAATTCTGATTAATAAGAAAAATATTATAGACAAAAAATTTGTTTAAAAAAAGCTTTGATCTCTCTATCGAAACTGCAAGGTAATTAACATCCTAAATCCTCGGATCCCGAGAATGATGGCTCATCGCATTGTCAGATGTATCTCGGGAATATCCCTCGAATTCTGCAGCCGTGGGATCCGTATATGCGATTGTTACTCCACAAAAACCGGCCGAAACTTCCGTAACAACCTAATACATACGGAGAGAAACGAGTCGGGGAGAAGGGGGCAGTTGGGAAAGCGACAGGGGTTTGAACGGTTAACTTTCGTGACGAGGGTACGGCGAACAAAGTTTCCGACGATTCGGAGCGAGAAGAGGAGGGTAGCAGAAAGAAAGAGAGCGCGAGCACCGCTATTTCCACGTCAACGTACTTAAACCCCCAAAGCGGCGCAAAGAGACGGCGGTAGGTAGGTAGGTAGGTAGGTAGGTAGGTAGGTAGGTAGCTACAATGAAAAGTGTTGGCAGAGAGTGGTGATTACCGTTGAAACTGTTCGAGCACTTCGGTACGCCTTCAAAAAGTCGCCCACTCGTTTACTTTCTGTCGACTTCGACGGGAAAGAAAAGAGAACACGAGAAATATTGAAAAATATTTAACGTTCGAAAATGTTCCATTCCCTCTCGCGGTTTTTACAGGATGTTGAAGAACAACAAATATATACGACTTTAAAATTGTATGGATCATTTAAAAATGACAGTAGAAATGCTTTCTGTAAATTATCCTCTCGTAAAGATCTTTCCTCTTTGAATTTTAAACAATTGAGATTGAACGGATGTAAACTATTCAGAAGTTTTTTTATTACAATCGTATTTGAAAGTTTAATATTTTGAAATATCACGAATGTGATATAAATTTGGCCTTTCGCATAGCTCGATAAAATTATATTATATAAGAATTCGATGCTAATTCGATAACTCATTGGACAAAGTGCGACTCTTTCGTAACGCTTCACAGCATCGATGAATAAACAATTAACGTTGCGCAACTGTAATTACCTACTGCTTCCGCGTAACTCTTTCGATTAACGCTATTTTATGGAGTTATTTGTATTTAATATAGAAACATGATTTCATTATTTGTAATATCGTGGTCAGAATCCGATTTTCCGGTCAATTGTATCCGCTATCTCCGTCCATGGTCGTAACGCGTTCGAGCGTAAAGCCGGACATTAAAACGACAATCGCATCGTTTTCTCGGGATTTAACTTTTTTTTACATCATTTAAACTTCGTAATCCAATATAAATCAAGAGGCTATCGATATCCATAGATTAATGAAATTTATTTATTTCTACTGACTATTGTTCCTCTAAAAAAAAAAAAAAAAAAAAAAAAAAAAAAAAGGGTAATGGTAGTTGTATAAACGACGCGGTAATAGAGGCGCGACGACGACGACGATAAAAGCGACGACCCGGTGGCGCGCGTGACGCAACCCGGGATTTCCGCGGAGTTTTCCGGGATTTCCGCGTATTGCTTTCCGCTCCGAATCCGCTTGTACGACCCCCTTCTTCTCCACCTGCGTCAGCATCCTGGAGGATTTATGTATTTATACGGGCTGGACCGCATCCGAGAATGCCGTCGTGTGTCAGGAAGGAAGGAGGAAGAGATGAGGTGAGGAGAAGGAGGATCTCCCCTCGATAATCGTCGCCGGTGTGTAATCGCGTTTGCACTCGAATCCGCGATTTATGACCGGTCACGTCAGCGTACCGTGGTCGTTGTACGCGCGTACGAGATCTCCGGCTTGATTAATGCAGGAAGGAATGATGGAAATAATATACAGCGTCCATTCCTCTTCTCGTTGTTGAACGTCAGGGAGCTCGCGCCGCTAATGGAGGAGCTTCTTCTTTTCGTTGATCGATGGACGCGACGCGCCATCCATCCGGCGGAGTAATAAAAGCGCGATAGACAAGAGAGCGTTTCTCGCATTCATGGCACGATATGTCGAATTATGCAGCCGGAAAAGAAAGCTTAGCGAAGAATTAGCGTAATCACTAACTTTTGTATCTTTCTTGATATGCTATCAAATATGCCTTTAGTAGTAACCATCCAACCAAAAAATATTATAATAAATATGTGTGTGTATAATTTCCCAAATACAGAAATATGACGTAGAAAAACCTCTCATAAATAATACAATCAATAAATAATAAAGATCATGTTACGATAAATTCTCTAAAAAGCCTCATCATTATCTTTTTCCAAAACATTTTCGATTTAGCATTCCTCTAAAAAAAAAAAAAAAAAAAACAAAAGGTCAGAATGTAATGGTAGTTGTATAAATGTCTCTCCAACAATCGATTCCTTCACTAAAGCGGAAAATTAATTCAATGAAACGGAAAAATGTATCATTCTTAAACTAGCAAAAATGAATTTATAAAAAATATCCTTTAGAAATTGAATACAGAATTGAAGAGAACTCTACATATTGACATTAATTTCTCGCACCGTAATACAAGTAATGCGACGTTTATATGTTAATAGTATAGTAACAGAATGTAATGTAATGTAGATTACAGCTTGGAAAGGAAGAAGGGAAGGGAAGGGAGGCGGGGGAGGGCCATCGAGGTTAATTCGCGCGTACTTTTTGCGGCGAGAAGGGAAGTACGGTTACAAAATCATTATTACGAGGCCGGCGCGGATTTAATCCTTTACCGCAAAAGCGGCGGAGATTGTGCGAGCGCTGCGCGGGCAAGTAGTTACGGATACATATACACCGGCCGGGAATATACCGCAGGAATATTGATTCTCTCGCGTGCGCGAGCGAGATCGAGCGAGGCTTTCCCGCGCCATCTGTCAGCGGCACAGGCTGGGGGCTGGGGGAGAACCCCGGACCCTCTCTGCTCACCGTGTACATTATAGTGTACAGTATAGACTCTGTTGATGCTCGGCTTAGTTTCGTAAGCCGACCGCCACGGTTAGATAATATTTGCGCGTACACGCGCAAATAAACAACACGCCGCGTATCGCGCGCGGAATCACGAAAACTTTCGCGCGATAAGCGCTAATCGAGACGCTGATTTTTCGAAATGATACTTTGTATAGTTGAACTGCTCCGATTTTGATTGAGGTATCGCGTGCTCTAAGCTAAACTTGTAATAAACGCGAAATCCGAATCTTTCATTTGCTTCGAGCATTTGATAAGTAATTAATTAAAGTTAAATGTATCCAATAGTGTTCGCCAGATTTATTGTTTTTAAAAGTTGCCGATAGATTTTTACGTAACGTTCTCTCCCTGGCAGAGTTACACATGCTTTTATTTTTCTTTATATCATGTGTGAATAATGTGTCGAGTATGAACTTAAGTTTAATAGAGTTTAATAGAGTATATCAGTTTACTTTTTTATGATGTTTTAACATTCTTGACTCTTTCGTTATTAAGTAAATATTGATAACTGAAAGATAAGTATCGATAAGAAAATATCAATGCGCGCTTGAAATATTTAATAACAATATCTAATAAAATCTTTATATATAATCTCCTACGCGAATGATTTTAAAAATATCTTACACTTTTTTTTTCTAGACATCATATATATTTTTAAGATAGATGTCAATTACTTTACTTCTGCAAAAATCAATTTTACGAATACTTTATATATATATATATATATATCATATCATATAATTAGATGTAATGTATTGTAGATTAAACATATTCATACTATATGCCATAATAAACAAACACTGATAAAATATAGATTTTCCTGAACAAATTGATTCTCAGAAATATTAGAAGCTAATGAAATATGCATGAAACAATCTGACAAGAGAATTGGAGCAATTTGATGTCGAGGAAATACACCATGCTCGAAAACGCCTCTGAACGACGTTTTCTCGGGGGCTTATCAGCGTCGTCATAACTCAGAAGTACAACTAATAATTAGAAGGCAAATACATTCTGATATTTCAAGTGTCAGCGATGGCGGCTGTGAAATACGAGCAGCTGTTAAAGCGAGTGGCCGCATACAAGTACTGAAACATACAAGCGCGAAGTTCTCGTACACGTATGTGTGTGTGTTCTCTGAAGCATATTACATCCGGCCGACGAAAGCAAAACGCGTTGCGGGATACGCAGAAGTCCCGAAATTCGAAAAGTGGGACAGCCACTGAAAATACGTTATCTTGAAATTACGTCGTGCCGAAATATTATTTCTCCGAGGCACACCACATACGTGAAAATATATATCTCGGAAATAAAACGATGACTTTATTCCGAATTATTCCAAAAATTCCTTATATTGAAATTCGTATTTTCGCTCTTTTTTTTTTTTAGTTTTACTAATCTATGAATTTTCAGAATATTACAGTTCGATATGTCGAGAGATCGCTTGG
Organism: Formica exsecta; assembly: GCF_003651465.1. Lineage (NCBI taxonomy): Eukaryota > Metazoa > Arthropoda > Insecta > Hymenoptera > Formicidae > Formica > Formica exsecta. Next base: position 6,220,139 of record NW_021853485.1, read on the forward strand.
CGCCGTGTCCTCAAATATAAAATTATTCCTTTCTAATATTAAAAAATTTCCGTTTTATTTCCAATTCGTATAATGAATTTGCGGAAAATAAAGAAAAATTATCTATTCCTCTATATGTGCGTAAATGCAATTATTTTCTATGCGGAAAAGTGTGTCGCGTGCGACGCAAGTTATCAAAACTAGATTAGCATTAGAAACCAATACATATTTATCTCGCTGACTTGTACGTTTTAAGGAATCCGGGTCACCGTAATTTATGGTCATGCGGTTTTTCAAGTCGATGATAAAAAGAGAAACAGAAGTCCGTGTATCATGACGCATGTAATATTACGTTACTTTGAGCGTCTATTAAACTATAGGGGTTAATCACGGTTAATGCTAACCAATCGGCTCTAAGTGGCGTCGATGTTCCTATTACAGGGACATGTGACGGCCCCGTTAGCGCGAATAAATTTACAGCTCACGGGCGCGCGTTTTATCGTGCGTGAAAGAGCGAACCGTCCATTATCAGCGTTATTGGGCCTCTTATGATGCTTTATCGATATTTATATCCGCCGACTGGACCCCGTAACTGTTGATGGTAGGCAGCGGATATTTCGCGCTCGAGTGATCGGTTGCTCGAGTGATTTCATTAGTCGCGATGACGCGAAGAGCTCGCTCGGTATTTCTAATTATCTCTAATGTATCCGTCATAAATGTGTAACCGCAGTTTCACAAGAGCGCTATATTTTACTACATAAACCGGAAAGAGCTAACTACATAGAGACACTCAAAATTTCACTCGGTTAATTAACTGTATTTTAATTAACGATAATTAAATCTTTTCTCTTTATTTGTAGAAAGTTATAGCTGCTGTAAAACTGATAGCGCGATTCAAAAAGAGGCGGAAGATATTAGTTAAATGTATCTTTTTTTTCCTCGTATCTATTTTTCGCTCCGTTTTATTAAGTTTTATTAAGAGAACAACACGATATAGATACCTGCACTAAGCCAGCGATACCGACCTTTATATAAAGGGGAAAAAAGTGATAATACTGAAAAATGGAATGTTACTTGAAACATGAATATCTTATAATAACATCGGTATTTTTCCTTCGAAGGTTTTATGCCCTCGGCGCGCTACGACGTACCATCCTGTGCAGTTTTATTAAGAATATATAACAGGACGGGGTATAAAATATCCATGTGTAAGCGGGACGGCTCGAAGCTGTCTGACGAAGGGGAAAAGGGCAATCGGCCATATTGGAAATGGACCGTGACTCTCGACATCAATATCTACCCTCAAGCTTCAGTCCCCCTGCGACTCTATACTTCCCGTCTTGTTATAGTTTTATTAAGAATATTGCACAAAACGAAAAAAAGATACCTGCTTGAGGATTGGAAGTCCGAGACGTAGGGGAAAAGAATGGTAATAGGGTGTATCACAAATGGATCGTGACTCTCGACATCAGCACCTTTCTTTCCCCTTCATTTCGCCCGACCCTATACTTTCCGCCCTCTTTATAGTTTCGCTAAGAATATATATCAGAGGATAAAATATATAAAGCATCTATTTATCGTGGAATGCGAAGTTGGTAAAAAGATAAAAGGGAAAAGTAGCTGATTGTATTAAAAACAGACGGTGATCTAATTTCTCAAGTCTTCGACATTGTACTCAACCGGCTTACGAATTCAGAATTCGCGTGATGCAAATGGAAAAAAGGACAGCCAACTATAATCTTTCTTTTTCTTTCTCACACGCTTTATCGTCTGAATATTACCTTGCGTTCTATCATGCAGTTTTATTATATATATTATTGTAACATACATTAAGTATAAAGTCATATATATATATATATAATAAATAATTATTCTATTGAATAATATCTAAAATAATTATCTAAACGAATAACTTAGAAATTGAAATAAAAAAGGTAATTATCCATGTTAAAAATAAACGATATCTCCTTTTTCTCAAACGCAATTAAAACAATATTACGCATTTCAATATTACGCTTCCCATTATTTTCTTAGAGTTATAGAGCGCTAATTTAATATAGTCTTCATGTCAACATTCTCCGAGATGTCTTTCGCCGGTTGCTAGAAAAAGATTGCACAGTCGGCATGCCTTGTACTGACTCACGCGGACCGGATGGAGAAATTACGCGACGGCCTTAATTAATCGAGAGGAATTAAGTCGTTTGTCTCCCGACGTAATTAACCCACATCCATGTAGTCGTGTTATATGCAGAACCGCGCACCCTTTCACCCGTGATTCTTCCCTTCTTGCTCCACCGTTCTGTTATACAGTTTTAAGAAAGTTAAAAAAAAAGTTATTCTGTACCATTGGCGCTTCACTCTTTTATTATTAAAGATGTATTGTATAACTTCATAACTTCGCTGTTTAAGGCATTGCGATGGTTAAAAAAAAAATACCTTGATTTTATATTACTTCATATAAAACTAATTAATGTCACAAATATGTGTTGAATTCGCAATGTATTTCCATCTTATTTACCAATACCTGAAGGAAATAATTGATTTATCCTTACAGTTTTTCTATTTTTTTTTTTTTTTTTTTTTTAATTATTTTTTTTTTTTTTTTTTTTTTTTTTGTAATTGCAGACTTTTCTCATTAAATTTAAAGTAATAAAGATATATGTGCAATGATAATAAAAATATAATAATCTTATTTATAACTATTGTGTGTGTTAATTAACGTAATTAGAAAGACAGTCGTCACGACGCGGAAGTCGATCTTTCTAACGCGGACAAAGAGAGAAATTAATGAAAGCGAACGGGAGGAAGGGAAGGGAGGCCATTAATCACGAACGAACAATTTAATCCCCCGAACGTTAGACTTGGTACCGCTGCACTTAATAACAGCGCGTTTCGGCCAGGCTCAAGATGCTCCGTTTTATATTACCTACATTCCAACTCTATTTTTCAAAGCCAACGAGAGTCGCGATGAAAATCCGGGCGCGGTTCGCATTCCATTCCGTTACTTCCCGTCCTCTGTATTCACTCGCGTATACAGGGCGTCCTGGGAATCGCGTTTCGTTCGTGAATTATAGATAGCAAGAAATTGTACAAAATGACAATAAATTGAATATCGAAGCATCAGCGAAATTTTTATTAGAAATTTATCGAGATTTTAATGATGAAATTTAAAATATACTTTAGAAAGTTGTGTGTCGCTCCTTTAAATTTTTTTCATATATAAATCGGACTTCAAATTCGTTAAAGAAGTAAGACCGAAAGCAATGTAACATGTCTGCGGGACACCCTGTAGAGATCCTTTCCAACCCGTATCTGCCAAGTTACCACTATATAGATAAGCGCTCCATGTGCTGTTGCTCGCAGCGATAAATACATATGTACGATACACAGAGACGTGCGGCAGAGAAGAAACATAAGGAACGTGAATACGAGCCTCCCGACGATTGTACGACGTGGGAAGAACCATAATTCAAATGGAGTTCCTCGCCGCGTTACATCTCCGGCGCTCTCTCCGCCCATGATTCTTTCGATTTTGCCAAGCCCGAGAATTTTAGAATGGAATAGTTCAAAGTAAAATCTTTCACTCGAATTTTCTAGCTTATGTACAAGCTATTTTACAAACATTATTCAATTATCTAAGAATTTCGTGATTGAGAGTTAAAAGTTTTTAAATATTTTGATTGGATACTATTCTTTTATAAAAAATTATTTTTAATACGTTTTGAAAATTTACATTAAACGTAAAAAATTATTTTCCAAATATTATGCAAATATACGATAGCTATTTTAATTATATGTTTTTTTAATAATTATTTTATTATCTCTCTCTTATTATCTAATAAAGTGTTAGTTTGATATTCTGCTAAATAAACATTTCCGTTGACTCTCCCGACCTAAAATTCGGCGAAAAATGACGCTTATGACGTTGTTCTGCGAATCGCTAGAATAATTGCCTGATATTGAGATGTGCACGCGTGACGGCGCTATCGAGTATCAAAGAGCCTCGCGTGGACACGGCCGATTAACGATCCCGTGCCCCTCGACGTTTCGGGCTGCGAAATGCGATACAAAAGTGGCGATTAAGGCGACAAATGAGTAATTTCGCATAGAACACGGGCGCGGTCGTGTTTGCGTAAGAGACATGCATGACTAAGCTGCTCGCGTGCTCGGATGTAACGAGCTTAACCGCGATGACGGAACCCTAAAACCTAGTCGACGAACGGAGGCGCACGCGGTACACGCAAAGAGGGTGCCAGCATTATAGAGACCGTATCGATGAATTCTTCGTCGTATTCGCCATATAACCATAGACACGCACTCGATCGTCATTCGTCACACGAGCTATTCCAAGAGCATCCCCGTGGACGCGGGAAATGCATACACGTCGTAAAAAATAAATTGTAAAAAAATTGCGGAGACAAATATACGGCTGCTCGTGAAACATCTTTCATTGAATTACACATGCGCGCCGTATCGTTACGCAAATATTTATAACAGTTTCGAGAGCCACTTATCTTGTTGCAAGCGTAATTTAAGTTATAAGCTTTGTATAAACAGATATTAAAAATTCAACAAACTTATCAGTTAATGAAGACCATGAGATCGAAAATTATCAGTAATCTAACATTATTAATGCTATAGAAAATTAAATAACTCCTTATTAGTGTAATAAATACAAACGCTATCAATTTTAATTACGCGCCGTTTACTCGGAAAAAGAATATACGTCATGTTTATACGGACAACGCCATAAACGCGCAGAATCTGCGCGTTCACTGCGATAAAATTAATCCCAGCCTCCGTCCTATTCTTCCGCTCGTTCATAATGCATGACGCGCGTCGTCTCGGCACACCCTTTGTGCACGGGGCAACACGCACCACACCCTTGGCTGTCTCACTTGTGGTCGTAGAACAGTCGTTTTATATCCCTCGAAAAGAGTTCTCTACCCTACGTGTACGCTGTAGATTCGGTAGCACCGTTCGTGCTCGTTCGTGACACGAAGGGGTTGATAAATAAGTCAAACGAGTCGATTAATATTCAAACAGTCCTGAGAAAGAGAGAGAGAGAGAGCTCGGCATGTCGGAGAACCGCTCTGGTGTCCCCCCCCCCTTTTTCTCCTTTCCACCTTGTAATGGTAATCTACTGTTCTCGACTCCGTTACCCTCTCTTATACGATGCGCAGGAGACAGGCACTTTGGAGTAATAGAGGAAGGGATTTTCCCTGAACTCGATCAAACGGGCGCACCCCTTATCCTCGAGAGGCCCAAAATGTATTAACCGCGTCTGTCTGTCTCTCTTCCAGCAAATAAAAAAACGTTCTTAAATCTTTTTCTAACTTCTAGCTGAAATAAAAAATAAATAACGGGCGACAGAGAGTATATCCGTATTCATTCATTGCAGATTATTTATATATTTTAACTCTTTAAAATTCAGAAAAAAATGATCTTTGATTACTACTTTGTATATGTTGAAAAAATTAAATGTTTAATTTCATACACAGCCTCTTGCAAACGGAATTGTATGAGATAATTGTTCATTGTATGTAAAAACTATATATTTTTATAACATGTTTTGTTCTTAAATATAGAATGCGTATTCTTTCTTTTTATCGTTTAATATACTATACCAAGAACTGTGAATTAATCGTCGCGCTCAATTATCATATGAAACGTCCTGTCGACGAAACGCCATTTCACCCACGATCGTCGGAGATCGCAATCGAGAAGCTTAGTGAAAGGGATAGCTACCAACGTCGGGAGAAGGAGAAACGGCAAAAAAAGAACGGGGCGAAAAGCAAGTGACGTTTTAATTACAACAGGCGCTTAATTACCGCGATCGCTCATCATGAACCCTCCCCTACTCGAGAAATTCGCGTATTATTCGTGCCTCCGGCTTAAGAAGAGAGAATGAGGGGATCACCGATTTCCCCGCGGACACCCTTGACACCCTCGAAAACTCTTCGCCGTTTCCCCGAGCCCTTATGCTTCAGCCTCTCTCGCTTCACCCTCGGCTCGCACGCACACAGAAAAGATGCACACCAACCTATCGCGCGAGAGCTCGGCTTTCGTTGTCGATGAATTTCATTTTCTCGCGATCTCAATACGCGTATACTCTCTATCAATTTATATCCCAGTAGGATGTAACGTCTCACCCCTCCTCGTATTTGTATATGTCTCTCGACGAGCAACAAAGAAGATGAAATGTGCAGTGCTGGCTTTAGGCACTGTAATCAGGAAAACAGTTGTTTTAGGATACGTCGCGCGGAGAAACGCGAATGTAAATATATATGTTTATATGCCTGAAATGATTTCTGATATATTTCACGTAACCAAAATAATGTGAAAAATGAATAAATGTGTGAGAGAGATTATCTTTATCATTATGTAGCATTATAAATTAAAAAATAGCACTATGTTAATCTTTGAAAAGCCAAATTAATTCTCTTTTTTGTACATTTCTTAATTTAGGTATACCAAAATACTAATTATATATTTCGATATATTAAAATTAACGAAATTTACAAAAAAAAATATAGTTGATCAATTTGGTTTCTGAAATACTCGTATATTAACTCTAAACCAAAAGTCTTATATAGATATTTCTAAATTTCTATCGCGCAAAAAAAACAAAAATATAATACAATGCGTGTTTATTAATTTCACAGTAACACTTGAAAGAAACAAATGATCAAAAAACTAGTTATGATATGCGCATGAAAGGACAATTGTGCGAGTTTTAATCTCGACCTCGTGGCGTGCAAATATCTAAAACCGTCCCTGAGCGAGTGTCTCTGTAAGCAGAATGGCACTCCGAGACTCTTTCTCCTTCGCCTTCCGTCTCTATCTCTCACTCTTCGCTCTTTTCTTTTGCCTTCTAACCCCTCTCGGGGCGTTTGTGTGCGAGCCGCTACGTTCCAGTGTGCATACATAAGCCGTCTTTGCCCCGAGGGTGTGGCACCCGGGGACTTTTCGACGCGTCGCGGCGCTTGTTTTTTTCCGCTTGTTTACCTTCGCGTAGCTAAGAGAGTACTGGATGTCCCAATTATCAACCCATCCAGCCTTGCTCCACAAATTATGTACTCGTGTTCTCTTTGGGGACTCTATATGTATCTATGATTGCCTTTCTTATCACCACGATTTTCATAATAAATAATAATATGTAAGCGCCGATAAAAAATGTTTTACCATCTTTATTTACAACCTTAAAATTCAAGCTCTTCGAGAGCTCGGAGGTTTTTCATTTTAGCTGTGCCTTAATCTATATTGTGTGTTTTTTGCTTGCCGAATATTAATTGTAGGAAATAATTATTAACCGTGACTGTCTTATTTTTCTGAATTAATTCTTTTATGTTATGGATTCGTAGTTTCTCATTTTAATATTGCTAAGATTTTTCTCTATAAATTCTAATCTCAATATTTCGAAAAATATAAGAGAGAAGTATTTTTCATGTAAATATCTTTGAAAGAGGCTATCAAAGAAGTCGGCAAATTCATCCGAAAATGGGAAGTTACACAGACAAGATAGATGTGTTTGAAATATCGAACGTGAATACTCGCGTCCACCGTTGATATCGTCGGGCTGGCTGATGGAAGTTGCGGCTTTGCGGTGCAACGAGAGCGAAATCGCGTCGACCAGCTATAAAACCGATCGTGTACGGAGTATCGTATATCGAAAATCGAGAATCGATACATCTATGCTGCGGATAGAAGCCGGGTAATAATACCGAGGCTCCTATCGCCGCTCCCGTCTTTAACTACTCCCCTGATCGTCGTTTGATAGCGAATTGCATCGTCGCGATGAAATAGTGATTCAAAATTAATATCTGTTAAGAATTGAGAGTCGACGAGGAAGAGAATATCTAACGATAACGAATCAATGCAAAAGGATCCAATAATCAATTATACAAACGTAAAAGAATATTAATTACTATCAGATAAAAAGTAAAGAGAATCACGCGCGAGCATCGTGCTTAGAAGTTTAAAATCTTTTCAATAAATGTGGAAATATTCAAAATTCGAATATTGATTTAGTGTACATTATTGCTATTAGTATCTACACTCAAAAAAGTGGTATTGCAACTACAGCAAAAATTTTCTGGGTGCGCAAAATTAACTGAGGTACATAAATGATTAGCAAATACTGTGATATCGCATATGTTTCGCATTTAATCAATCTAAGTGACAGAGACAGAATTTATATCTGAACTGTTTGTGAAATTTAGAAAGAATGTTTTTCTGTGGGGCGCCTATCCATGTTAAGGCCAATCATACTTGTTATAAAGTTTGGCTGTGGTAGACAGAAAAAATTAGCGGCAAGAAACAAATGAATATATAATCCTCACGTCTAACATATTTGTATAACGCGCTCAATCTATCTAGCTCTTTTAAACAATTTTTCTCAATTTTTCGATGCTGCAGTTATAATTGGCAGTTATATTTCTCGCAAAGATCGTTCTAGCTGTAGTATCGAAACTCATATTTATCCAATGCAGTGATTAACATTTGGCAATGGGACCTAAATTTTCTAGAAGATATTATTAGAATGTTGCTGCTATAAATTCTATATGTAACAGACAATATTCTAACAGATACAAAAAATAGCGATAAATTTTTGTTGTGACACCTAGAAATCTACCTATATCAGCAAGACATTTTTTTGAGTGTAGAATAAAACAAATATCGATATATATGTCTACACATGTAATATTTATGTGTATTAGTAAGTAAAATACATCGATTTCAACGTCTACTATGTTGATATGGGTAACTAAAAGCTTTGACAGAAGGATGTCGATTCAAAGAGCAGTGGTTTTTCGCTTGCGTTATCGCGCGAGTGACGTCGCGTGAAAAGAGCGAAAGCGGCAACCGAGAAAAAGGGCTAACGCGCTCGCCGCGTCGCGACTATGAAAGATCTTTTCAGGATGTCGTTCGCACGGATGAAAGCGCATTTCTCTCTCTATCTCTTTCATTCTCTTGCCGCCTAGTGCTTTAAAATTCGCGTCGTAATTCTAAAACAGAGCGTCTGACAGACTTCCTTCCGGGAGGTGTGCGCGAAGTAAATTTTAAAACCATCTCCGCGGCGGATGGTGGTAGCGCTAGAAAAAGGAATATTATTCACTAAGTGGAGATAATGCGTGTCCGCTGCAAGAAAAGCCGTGTTTTAAAGTACTGTTCATGGTTCTCGAATTTCACGGATGTTCGCGAAATCTCTCGAGGGAACGCATGCGAGTTAGCGAGCAAAAATTTCAATGTAATAATATAACAAGCGCTTTACTTTATTATCAAAAGTATAAAAATGAGAAATTCAAAGAAATTGTTTCAAGAGAGCAAGTAAGCTCTGAAAATATAATTTAAATAATGTTTCCATACACATGCTGTTCAAAATAAAATATAAAAGAAAATGTAACAGAAGAATAACGTTTCGATTGTAGCAAACATTAAACTCATTATTTGAAACATAGCATAAAAATAACATGCAAAAAAATGGCTTTTTAAAATATCAGTTTTTCATCTTGGAAAATATTTGAAAATGCCGTGGTAAAAAAGCTTCAAATAGGAAAATCGTCCATCATCGTTGAATCTTTTATTACAAACAATGATTTAAAAAGTGTATAAAACTCGAAATTGACATTTTTTTTCAAGCCTCAACTCAATTGTACCCCGTTAACGATTCTGTTATTTCATTGCATTGTATTACTTCGTTTTTGTCGCTGTGTATAGGGGAAAAAAAAAAAAAAAAAAAAAAAAAAAAACAGAAAAATCCGCTGCGCCGGGGGATCACTTTTGAAGAATCATTTTTGCGCAACGGAAAAAGGGGGAGTGTAGAGCGATTTCGCAATTCATCCCCGTTATTTATTCCCAAACGACCGCAAACGGAGTTCTCCGATGATCGCGATTGGCCGGCCGCCAATCCCACTTTCGACAGCATCTCGCATGTCGACGTCCTCGACTGCTAAGACAGTCAACTATAACGAGGCAGGAAGCAGCGGCGACATGCGGTGGCGAAAGGGGATTGTCGGCGGGGGACACGCAGAATGGCGAAAGGGAAGACGGGGGAGAGGGGGGAAAGGGAGAGACATGGTGAAGATGCGCGTGCGGAGAGCGAGGGAAAAGGGCGAAAACGGAGCGGCCGCACCACCACGGGCGAAATCCGACGAGCCACCCTCGTCGGCGCTCGTGTTTGTCCGTGTATTCATCCGTGTACTCCCGGGGGCGGAGACCGCAAAGTATTGATTTCACCCCCGCCCTCCCCCTCCTTCGTCGCCATCCTCTATCTCCCTCCGTGCCCCGGCCGTTTGCGCCCCGTTGCTGCTCCTGCAACATTTCCCCGTCGACACACAGTCGTAGGAGCAGCCACCAGCCCTATCACCGTCTCTTTCTCGCTCTTTCTCCCTCTCTCTCGACCAGCCCAATTTCGCTCGAACCGCCGGTAGTAGCAACGCTACCGACCAGGGCCGCGTCTAGAAGCAGAGGAATTTAAAACCTCCGGACATTTCCGGATAAATGAAGAACAATCGAAAAACTACAAAAGATGTCATCCGAAAAATTAGGGACGTAATATTTCTTTAAAAAACGAGAAACAAAATATTCATCGGTTTTGTACAGTTTTGAGAATAACATCTCTTCTGTCATAAAACATTCTTTCAATAATCCATAAAAACTTCGAAAGCGAATATCTTTTAATAGATAATGTTTTTTCGATCTTGCTCATTTCGTTTTAGAGATAATTTTATATATATATACTTCTGTACTAAAAATAAATTTGTACTTTTTAATTATAAATTCTATACTTAATTTCTCTCTTCCAAATATTAGCGTGTGCTTGTTTCGTTTTACACGCAGAAATGTAATCATAGAAAAAACTTAAGAGTGTACTTAAGTATTTGTACTTGAAAAAATACTACATTCTCTTTCTTCCCTCTTTATATCTTTCCTAAATATAATATAATGCCTTGAAGAAAACAAAGAACAAGTAAATTGCTCATAAACAAATGTTGTTTTAAGAATAAGCGATTAAAAAAAAAAATATATATATTAACATTATTTGTTAACGAGAGATATAACTTTAAATTAAAGAAATATTTCATCAGATTCAAATCTATTTTTGCAGTCTTTACAAAGGGAAAAGAAAAATAAACGAAGAACGAAGATATTCAAGCAAAAGTTTACGTTCTCTACTTCGCACTTTATGGTAAAGCTAAGAAAGCTTTTCAAAAATCTACATATATTTGATATACTGAACTTTTTAGGTTCTTTTCTCGTTTCTCTCAAAATTCCAAATACTACTTTGTTTTACATACTTTTATCCAAAAATAACAAAGCAACAAGATGCGGAATAAAACTGCACTTTCTAATTAATGTCGAAAGAAATAGAAAATGAATTTTATTTAAAGTTTAGTAAACGGCTAACGTAAACGGAATTCTCGATGCAATGCGATTCGTTTGCCGGGGCGGCGGAAAACGCAGAGCCGGCTCTGTTGCACCAACACCGATATAGATTCTGCCGGTGCGCTTCTAGGGGCTCGTCGACTGTCACAGACGAAACCTTGCCCGACCGTTCGCCGACGAATCAACCTGGTGGGCCAACCCCGAGAAAGTTACGCGAGAGAGATCGAGATGGAAAGAGGAAGAGAACGAGAGAGAGAGAGAGAGAGAGAGAGAACAAACAGCCGGCCGGGGTAACTCGGGGGAAAATTCGCGCGATGGAAAAAGAGGAAAGGCGAAAGCACGGACACGAAGATGGCACTGTGCAGCCTGCATCGACGTCGCGACGCTCTCACGAGGGTGGGGACGACGCGGAAGAAGAGAAGGGTTGAACGCGGATGGGTGACATCGTGCGGGAAATGGGTGTGTATCGCGGAGTAAATTTCGGGACAAAAATGTGTTCCGGTGAAAATGTAATTTCGCTGCTGCTTTTATGGGCGACGAAGAATGGTGAGAGGGGGGAGGGGGAGGGCAGTTTACGTCTGTATGAGAGTTGGATGGTTTAATTGGAAAATTCTCCTCCCTCCGATATTTGTAAGTAGGTATAAACAGGGAGCGAAACGATGAATAATGCGGCACGAACATTTGTAATATAGAGGAGGACAACATGACGCGTCGCGGGAAAAACCGATAACTCGATTGACCCGAAAGTTTACGACAATTGAAACTTGTGATTAATCACTCGGTCCTTCACCGGTGTATTGACTCCATGCCATGTAAAAGGAACGTCAAGTAACTAGAACGAACGGAAATGCCATTTTTTATTCGATGTCATATCGCGAACGAGCATGAAACGGAACTTTTAATTAAGTGCGCTCTCGCAATATAAGCAATTTAATTTTCAATTTAAATAAGAGTTTACATAGACTAGAATGATTTCACATGATGAACTGGCTCCCCGCCCGGAAATAAATCAATAAATCTTGATATAACAAAAGAAATATTCATACAAGTGATTATATTCGTATTATTTTGCTTGTAAAAGCTTTGGATTGCTATAATCGCAATATTATCAATACATATCGATACATATCAAGCAATATATTCAATATATACTAAACTTTCTAAAAGAACATGTATAAAACAAAACTCTCTTATTAATAAATTGATTTAATTATAATAAATCATACGTCAAAATATATTGGATAAAGAGCAGTGCTTGGCATCGTCCAAAGTTCCCGACGAGAGTTCGTAAACCTCGTTACAACGTATAGAACGCTTAAGCTTTGAGAAACCATGTGTTTGAGAACCCCTACTCTATACTAGGGATATAACGGATTATTCCCCTCGGTGCATAGAGTAGTCGACTATGCCACTTTGCTCGGACCACCGTCCCTCGGCTTTCGCCCAACCCCCGCAACAACCCATTCCGACATCGATGAGCGTCAATCCCGAGTCGGCGGGGGCGCGATCCAAAATATTTATCAAACGGCTTCTTGTCCGTTAATCCGCTCGTTTTATCGCGGCTCGATTAACCGCATGTCCGCGGGTTATTAAAATTTATCGATGCGAGATTAAACGAAAGCGTGTCCTTAATTTCTGAATTTACTTCCATTACGATATTTGTCAAATCCATTGAGTTGAGGGACAATATATTACATTAACTTTTAAGAAAGTTGTAACATAAAAAATTGTAAATTAAACATTGAGAATTAATTGTTACTTGTGCTGATAAATATTAAGAGTGAAGACAATAAAGATTTAGATAACTAAATATTGAGAAAATTTGAGGATTGATTATAAAATTGCATTCGAAGTGACATGTGAAAATTTCTATGAAAATTGCGAGATTGGAAAACAATAGGTTGCGAGAACAGAGATTACATATCGCTTGTTTGCACATGAATGTACGTTCGTTAAATATTACCTCCCTCGGACGATCGCGCGGTGATCATTAATAATATCGTGGCAAATCGTAGCGTGCAAAAATAATGACGTCACTATTACAATGGAGAGCACTCGTATCGATGTCACTCGTCGAATCGAACGGTGAATAAATAGATGATACGCGTCAACCAACCATGTATCGACGTGTCGGTATACTTTCCAAACAACTTTGACAAAGCGACTGCCACGAACCGTGATTGGCAAGAGACACCGAGTGAAAATATATACCCGCTATAATCGCACAAAGAGCGAAAATAGTTTGTGCCATCTCTACTTTCGTTGAACTTTATACTTTTAACGTGCAAAACTCAGACATTAAAATAACGTACCTATTATATAGCAATAAATATTGTAGTATGTATCACAATTTATGTAAAACCGATTTGTAAAATTTGCATCTCGGCTTTCATGTCGAGAAATTATAGCTTGCACAAAGTGCATAATCCGTACACGTGCATTAATAGCAACGTAACTAAAAAAAGAAGTATTAAAAAAACTTATTAGCATTCACTGGAATATAAAACGAGCACAGTTATAAAAGTGATTAGAAAAAGTGTCCCCTATGCGGCTTGATAACATAATTTAGCAGAATCTCTCCCGTTCCTCGCACCTCTAATAAAGAGAATGGTATTTCATTATGTGCAATTAAGATTTTAAAAATTATGACTTGTTCGCGGATACGCAATTTTGCTGCGATGCAGTAAATTCTTTTTCCACGACATTACGCGCAACGGGGATCTCTTTGGAGCGCACAAAAATACCATTTACGTTTTTAACCGGGACGTTTAACAGTTAACGTGCCGTATACACTCGAGTGTGTACACGTCGGTTTTCCACCGCGGGTGCTCGCTTCCCAATTTTGTTGTCGAGCCGAGTCGAGCCGAGCCGAGCCGCGGGCGCATCCACGACACGTACGCGAGTTGATTGACGCGCGAATACGTGTCCGGTGTTACATGGCTTGCGAACAAGGTTGCGAACCAGCACGTACGAGCGCGACGAACGACGACGACGAGAGCCCGATGTGTGCCAAGGCGAGAGATATACCGAGGATCGTTGGAAAAAGTACGGATTTCACGACTCGCAACAATAATATGCCGGTATCCTGTGCACACGCCAAACACAAAACGCGACATATATTCCCAACGTATTCCTCGCAAAATACGCAATCACACAATTTTTGCGGACATATTTATATATTTCAATTTTAATATTTTCTTTGCGCTCAGTAATTAGAATTACGAATAAAATTCTAGATAATAGGATTATCTGAATTTAGGAGAAATAGAAGATTTTATTATTTGATTGTTTGTAATGTTTACAACGCAAACATTCACGCGATAAGCGTACACAGCGGCCAAGTTCGAGCGATGGAAAAAAAAAAAAAAAAAAATTCCCCGTGCATTCGACAAGAAAACTCACCCCGTTCGTCATGTTCGGCCAATCGTAAAATACGATAACGTTATGGATCTTCTCGAGGGGAAATAATGCACAATTTTCGATGGCGCTACGGATCAAGGGAACGAAACGCGCGCGCGTACGCGCGTGCATGAGACGGGATTTATTTATGGCGCTTCGTCGTATCTCTCAAACGATATTTTTCGCTCCGCGTTTATTTTCAGATATACATATGCACGCCCGCGTGCGGAGTTTGCGACGGAAAACCAAAGCCCTCGTATTTTACAATAACGCTCCCCGTCCCACCATACGAGAAGCGGATTTATTTATTCAAGTGTCACGACGATAGTGTCGTCCCCCGATATAGAATAAAAGAGAAGCAAATATGTGAAACATGTCAAGATAATATCGATTCTTTAGAATTTCCTATTTGGACAGAAATAAAAATTTTATCACGTCTCTCTTTCTCTTCGTCATCTTTTCAATATTCCAAGATTCTGTTTAATTTTTCAATTTATAAAAAGGAAAGAGTTTAAGTTAACTCTTTTAAATAATTCAACTTGGATTATTATTGCGTCCTAGATATTTTTTGCTAATAAAAGATAAAAGTGTAATCTTTTCTATTTTAGAATCTTTTATACATCGTACTTTAAACGAAGCAATAAAGCCATAAAAGATATATACTATTCACATTTGAAATTATATTAAGCTCTTGAATAAATTTACGCTATTGGTTATTTAATATATTCTTATTAATTATCTAGTAATTCTTATTAATTGGCGATCTAGCATTCTTATTAATATATTAAATTTTTATTGCAACTCTTTTTTTAAGAACCTAAATTACTTTTTTTTCCCTTGCTACAACCTCCTATAGTTTTTAGGTGAAATTTTTTCTACTGCACGCAGCGAGATGGAACGCAGCATTGAGGCGTGCACGTGCGCGTATCATGCGTAATATCGCTTCGTTGCGGTCCGTTCACGTTCTATGCATATGGACTTATGTAATTGATTCGATGCCGACTCTCATCTCGCCGCGAATGAATTAGGTGCGTACGAGCGTTACGCGTCGCCGCCGACGAAGCGAAGATACAGATCGGAGGAGGGTCTGACTCGAACTCGTAGCGACTAACGAGCTGCCGGAAACCAGCATTACATATTACATCTTCCGGCCGGAATGATTCGAAAGAGAGAAAGGAAGTTCTCCTGTTTTTCTTGTTAACATGTTTCCCGTTCTTACGCGGCGATCTATAGCGCGGTAAAAAAATTCCACGAATATAATTCAGCTCATCGTCTCACAAAAAAAAAGACCAATCTAATATTATAATATATCTCTCATCTTTCCGTCTTTTAAAATCGCAGTGACAGATAACATTCTGTCACACATTGATGAAGAATGCAAAGTAATGAGTAATAGTGTCGTTAACATATTATACAGAATATTTCAAAATTAGCAGAAAATGAATACGTTCTTACTTCTTGTGAAATTTGGAATTAAAAATAAATATAGGTATTAGCTTTTTGGCCACGAACCAACTGAGAAAAAATAGAGTTTCTCGTAAACTAAACTTTATAGATAAAAACGAATAAGAATGGATATTATTCGCCATTCAATTCAAAATATATTTTGCCTTAATCAAATTTTGAGAAACTTTATGATTAAAATATCGAATAATAAAATTTAAAAAGTTGTGAGAGAGATTTGATATCGAAAAAAAGAAATTATTCCAAATTTCGCCGACATTGCGACGAGATAAAGTAGCAGTTTCAAAGGTAAGCCACTTACCTTTGGTTCCGTCTTCATCTTTTTCGCGGGTGGAGGACTAGCGGCAGTGTCCATAGCCTCCTCGGCGGACGTTGTAAGCGGCGGGCCCGGCACCGCGGCGATTTTGGTCTGCTCCGGCTTGGCCGCCGCGCCGGTCGCCGTGGCGCTCGCCGGACTCGGCGGCGGACAGGGTGCCGCCGCGCTGGTCGCGGGCGGCCCGGGGCCTTGCGATACGGAGAAACCTGTCCTCGAGCTGGGCGGTGGTCCCTGGGTCTGTTGCGGTGCCGTGGCGGCCGGAGTCGGGCCCTGAGATTGCGTCGCGCCGCCGGCCGAGTTCTGGCCCTGCGGCGTCGGTCGCGCGGTGCCGTTCATCTCCGGCTTAATCTGCTGAGGCGTATGATTGCTCTGCGGCTTCTCATGCTTGTCACGCGCCTTGTCACGCCGATGACCGCTGGAGCCGCGTTTGGAACCGGCGGTAGACGAGGGCGCGGCGCCGCCGGTGCCGCCGGCCGATGCCGGCGAGTGACTCGGTTTCGACTTGTTCGACGAGGACGACTGACCGCCGCCGCCGCCGCCGGCCGCGCCGCATTCCGATTTCTGCGAGTTCTGTGCGACCGCGGCCGACGCGGAGGCCGAGCCGGCGGCGGTCGAGGATGAGGATGTCGAAGACGCGGCGGTGCCGTTGTTCGAATCCTGTGACGAGGCAGTGCCGTTGATCTCGTTCGATTTGACGATCTCGTGCTTGGCCTCGCTCGTCTTGGTACCGGGCTTGGTGCGTTTGATCTTCATCTTGAGGCCCTTGTCGACGGTGGCCGAATGTTCAACGGCCATCTTGCCGGGATTTCCGGCGTTACCGTGGACGGCGTTGACGCCGCTCACGTTCACGCCCGACGCTTGCTTGTTACCGGGGCCGGTAACCACGGAAGACGCGGTGCCGTTCGCGTTACCGGTGCCGTTCGTGTTGCCGGCACCGTTCGCGCCGCTGTTGCCGCTACCGGGACTGTTGGATCGCGTCGACGAGTTCACGCCGCACGAAGAGGACGTTGACGACGACGATGAAGACGATGATGAGGAGGACGACGACAACGACGATGACGATGACGAAGTGGACGACGAAGATTGGCTGCTGGCGTTCGTGCCAGACGACGGGACGGACGAGGAATTGGAGGAGTTGAGACTCGTTGAGTTTTGTAATTGATGATGATTCGCGTTATTCGGTGCCGATGCTGCCGAGGCAGGCGTAGAAGCCATGCCTGTCCCCGAGCTCAATTTCTCGTCCCTCGTCTTCTCAATGTCCGCATCAAGATCGATTATCAGGTCACCTATGCCGATGTCCCATTCGTTGTCGTCGTACTCAAAGTTATTGGTCGCATTCGTCGCGGCCGGATCCAGCTCACCGGCGTTAGCAGCCACTGTGCTTGCTTTATTAGGCTCACGCTGCTGGCCCGACGATGACGACGACAATGACGACGACAATGATGACGACGACGACGACGACGACGATGACTTGTCTCGACCCTGATGATGATGATGGTGGTGATGATGGTGATGATGATGGTGATGATGATGGTGACGATGATCGCGGTGTTCCCTACCGATCAGCGCTCTCTCCTGTCTCTTCGATTGACCACCGGCGTTGCTGTTTCCTAAGCCGTTGTTGTTGCTGCCGTTGTTGCTACCGTTACTGGGGTTACCGTTACCGTTACCGCCACCGCTACTATTACTACTGCTACTACTACTAGCACCACCACCACCGACGCACGGAGATGGTCCTTTGCGGTTTACGTTAGGGAGGCGACCGCCTAGTGGCGTGGTCGCCATGCCCTTGGAAACGTTTCCCCGGCGCCCGCCAGCCTGGTCACCGACTGCCCACCTTTTCTCACTTTGGATCCCAAGTAGCAATGGTAGCGTGTGCGATTACACGCGTTATCATTACCCCGACCACCGCCCGCGAGACGCGCCTCGTCCATCGAACACATCACTCACTCTCTCGCGGCTACTCTAGCTCGACGTAATTCGCGATATATCCGGCTGAATCTCTCTTTTCTCTCCCCCTTCCTTCTCTTATCGTGCGTACACCTTATCCACCTTGAGCTCTTTTCACCGCACTTGCTCTTAATTCTTACTCGCGTTAATTCTTACTCGCGAAGCCAAGATCGAGCAACCTGATATACCTCTCTCACCACTCTTCACCGACAACACACTGATTCTCGAGACACGACACTACGATCACAGCCACTACTACCCCTCCCCCTCGACGCGATCACGAACACAGCACTCGACACCATTCGTGATTACTTTCAACTTTATAAGGAATCTCGGTGATCATCCGTGCATTCTTGAGACTCTTCTTTTCACCTGCTGTCTTCCGCTTGTCACGAGTTAAACCATGTCGGGGATATTCCCGATCGGCGTCAGCCTAGCGTGCGGTTCTCTCCTTCGATCTCCCGATGGGACCGCGCTTCGGCTGAACGACGTGCTTCCGATCTGTAACACATAAATGATTCCTTTCACGTCGATGTAAAATGTATAACGATTGCACTTAACCAAGATTATTTCGTCGAAATAGTCTTTTCCGAGAATATTCCATCATTCATTATTTAATTTAAATTAATTTGAACTAATTTATTGAATTAAATTCTTGCGCATATAAGATATCGGAATCTGGAAGCTGTGTTTTATTTATCTTGGAAAAAAATATATTCATCATTGTCTGCTATTTTTCATTTCGACTCGATAAAAATTTTAGAAATGATTATCGTATAATGTGACAACAAATGTCACAGAGATGTAGCAACTATGCAATGTAATGAGTCAAGCACAACCCGTTCCATTTTCTCTGTAAAACAACATCGAGATATGCCTTGTCGGCATATTCTCAACTTGATAGATATGCCGCTAGCACGAGACGCATTCCAGCGGTATAATTATTGTTTTAGAAAAAAGCCAAGACATAACCGCGTTTACGTCAGTACGATATAATCCCGTCTTACGATACAACTTGCCATCATACAATTTTCCTATACATAATTAATTGCATTGTTTAATATTTTAAATGTTAACTCTTATATATATTTTTTCATCAAGTAAAAATTACAAATATTTGTATTATATCTTGAAGTACATCGCGATTATTGAAAGTATTCGGTAACGCGAAAGTGTACATAAACATTATATGTATGCTGCTATTAAAAGTTTTTTTTATTCAATATATATTTTATTATTATTATATTATTTTATTATTGTTTTCTTATGATTTTCTACTTAGTAGATACAAAATTCTTCAAATAAAAAGGTTCAGAATTGTGCACTAAAATGTGTACACAATGAAATTAGAAATAGAAGCATCTACAAGAGAGTTTATGAGCCATGATATGACAGCTCGACACCCGTTTGAGAATTCGACGATTCCAATTAATTTGGCATCGCTAATTTGGCATCGCGGCCGGCCAGCTGGAAAGACTTATGCACGCCGCTTTGTAGTCGCATTGCTTTCATAAACAATGCTCGATAGGGGGATAAGTCTTCGGGGGCACTTGGTCGACAGCCAATAACCAGCGCCGCGAGTCGTATGCCGGCGTTCTCTTGGGAGAACCCAAGAACAAGCGTAAACCGGGTGTGTGTTAGCTTCGATATAACGACATGTTTAGAGACCTGCTCTATCCGATCGCCGCCTTCTCCTCCCCCTCCTTCTCTCTACCTTCCGGCTTTTACCCCGAGCGCGTACAACTCGAGGCAATCCCCTCGTCTCTCCCCTCTCTTTCCCAGGGGCGCTCTCTGTTTCGCACCTACAAATTGGTATTCCCACTTAGAGAGGAATTCGTGTCAGGGAACGATTAATTTTACCGGCGGCATTTTGGCCACGGTCCAACCGCCCCGCGTCAGTAACAACCGGTGCGAGAAAGAGAAACGAGGAAATTTAGACAAAGAGATATATATATATATATAGACATCTTTCGATTGAGAGAGACAGAGACAGAGAGAGAAGAGAGAGAGAAAGAACAGTAGAATTCATTCCATGTTCTGTAAAACAGAATCCTCTCGGAACGTTATACGCGACATACAACTACTGTGTATACGTGTGATGGTGAATGTGGTCGATGCGCACGAAATAAAAGAGGACAACAGATGACAAAATATTGTGTGCCAGAAAAAATTAATCTGACATAAAAATAAGATTTATGATTGATAAAAATTTTATAAATGTATAAGCTGTTTAAATCCCGTCGTGATGATATCAATTCATATCCATAACTCGCATATAGAAAAATAGGATGATCAAACTAGCAAAATAGTAATTTATAGTAGAAGCTATAGTAGAAGTAAATAATCGAGCAGTGGCTTCTTAACAAAAAGCGAAGCATAATATTAACATAAATTACAAAGAATGACTTGTCATGCTTTTCTTAATAGAAAATGCAATACTTTAACGTTTTTTACATCATAGATTATTTATGAATTTATTATAATCTATAAATCTATATACTCGCACGCGCACACATAATTTATAATTATTATTTCAAGTTACATTATATGCAGAATTTTTGATTTGGTAAATTAAAACCTATGTTTTGTGTCAGAGATTTAAATTAATTATTTTGTCCAGATTGAAAATTTAGTAAACAAAATATAAAATGTATCATAATTTATATCTTCGCAGATTAGCTCTACTCATGTCACGGCGCGAAAAGGTGATATATATCCGGTAGTTAATCGAGAGAAGAAGCGGAAGTCGCGAAATCACACGATCGCGACGGAGCTCGGGAACTTGCTCCGGCCTTAAGTTACATCGTACCCGCATTAAGTTACAAGATTAATCGCGCGACTTCGAGGAGTTCCGCGACGAAAATAATATCCGGTGCCATTTATACCGAGTGGGATAAAGACGAGTCGTTAAGGCGAGAAGGCGGCGCTTGCTCTCGCCGCTCGCCGGTCTCGTAACAATTCCACGAATGGAGATTGACGGC
>NW_021853485.1:6241969-6244967 GCF_003651465.1 Formica exsecta
AGAACAATTGGTAAGCCCGAACTATTCCGTACTGTGGGCGCAGCATTCTGGCGAACCTCGATCGTAATGACGTCAATGAAGTCCACCACCGAGATCTGCCGAGGGAGAATTTACCTTGTTAACGGAGTCGAGTTAACCCGCGAATACTTTGCGATTTAAGACAGAGAGATTACAGCTAACGAATTATATTTAGAAAATGGAGTCGATATTCCACGTGGATTAATATTTTGTCCAAAAAGAATTTTTCAATAAAAAAGTAAATAAATGAAGGGAAATAAAAAATAAATACACACTTTATATAAATTCTGCGAGATAATTGAAGTTTTGTGAAGCACACATTTAAAATACTATTTTTATCGCAAGTAATGTATCGATCAAAATCTATTGGAATATTTTATTAAATTTTACGATATTACGTGATAATAATTAAACATATATAAATTCTCGGTATTAATTTATTATTTTCAAATTACTACATAATAAAATATTTCAGACCTCCCCCTCTCTCTCTCTCTCTCTCTCTGTCTCTTCATTCTCTTTTCATTATCTCTGTAATTACATATACAAATAAAAAATGTAATTAATATTCAAATCAGTAGAGCAAAGCTTGTTCAATGAGTTCACTAATAAATTGCACATAAAGCAAGCTTATTCGGGTACAGTTAAATTTGAATTCAATTTTCAACAAGCAATACTGCTTTGCGCATAGATAGAACTTTAAAAGGACATTAATCTGAAGAATTAATCAAATGTGTTGGAACAGACGCGTTAATAAAGAAACAAAGGTTCTTCTCTTGGCGCAACTAGTTTATTCTCTTTGTTTTGTAGAGAACGAGCTTCGTATTAAAACATGTAGCTCGACAGCCGAGCAGAGAGAAGGAGTCATCGTTTATGCTAACGACGCTGCTGCTGCTGCTATATTTCCTCCAAAGTGAGGACCGCGTAATGAGTTTACTTAAACGAGCTGAAGATTAAGATCTTAACTGCGTTTTGTATTAAATTTATCGCTAATACCCCTATTAAAATACACAGATGTGCTCTATCTGCATCTAACGCAAAAACTCATCTAGACGATAGTACCGGAGCAACCTTAGACCAATCAATTTAAACGAGAAATTATAAAAACGAGCAAGTACAAAAATAGACATCAATATAAAAAAAAGATCGTTAAAGGCGTGAAATTTATTGCATTGTTGAAAATTTATAACATTCTGAGCGTCATTTAATTTCACGGTATATACGTCGAGTTTCTAGCAAATTTCTATTTTATAAGATTTTTAAAATTAGCTATGTTTGCATTTTATCTTTTATCTGAAAATCGCAGAAATAGACAACGAAATATTCATATTTCAGTAAGTGGTCATGCAAAATAACAAAATATTCATGTCAAAACTGAATTAAATCTTCGCGTCTACTAAATTCAGCTATAAGTTTATATAAACAATACACAAAGCTCACATTAATTCTCTGACACAATTGGTTTTAATATTTTCCTCTCTCTCTTTTTCATTTCGCGTAATACAGTCGAGGACTTAATTTTACATATTTACGCCTCACAAAGATGATTAATGATGCTACCGAGCAACGGCAAATAGTACTGGTTATAGTGCTGGTTCTCAACGAAGCGTATGTGGTACACGCTCTATGCTCTTCGAGTCCAGAACATATAAATCCGGATTGCACCGAGCACGTCCAATTGAATTCTAATTACGCCGTGTTAATATTTCATTACACTTGTCTGTCGTGACTGGCGAGACGCGCAAACGCGGAGAGCAGCGTTGAATAATTGAACGATCATGGAAAGCCGAATGACGAAAGCCTGTTTCCTTTCTAAGCGAGAGCACAGAGCGATTGTTGCGACCGTTCTGCCGTCTCTCTGAGAGAGCAACGTTGTCTTCACTACCATTGTCGTAATGCTATTCTTCGGCGCTGAAGTATCATTCACATGAGAATCGACAACGTAGTTGCATCGTAATGCAAAAGCGCGCGTGATTCCGACTTTTACGTCATTGTGCGATATTGAAGAAATTCGCTAAATTATTGCGCGCACGATTCACAAAATTAAAAAATAAAGGTAAGGTAAAGAAAGTTTAAGTGTGTTTGATATTTTCATATCAAATAATAAAGTCGAATAAATTTTGGTAATAACCATATTAATAGATATTAAAAT
Organism: Formica exsecta; assembly: GCF_003651465.1. NCBI lineage: Eukaryota > Metazoa > Arthropoda > Insecta > Hymenoptera > Formicidae > Formica > Formica exsecta. The sequence continues at coordinate 6,244,140 of NW_021853485.1, forward strand.
TATTAAAAATTTATCGTAAAATCATTAAGAAAAAATTTATGCGATAATTCAATTACTATACTTAATATTTAGCTTAATAATATTATAATAATATTGAGGAGATTTGTTCCAAGTAATAAATATTCAATAAAACGCATGTAAAAAATATATCCCCTTTCAATTTTCGATTATTCTACAATATATTCGACGTTCCGCAAAAGAAAATAGTAGCAAATGTTTCTTTGTAAATTCTATGTGAACGATACTTAAACGCGGCTGTTGCTTACACGCGTGTTCAATCTTCTTTATTACAGCTGCGAGGCTCGCTATTTTCACGTCGCTCATACTTGCTTCTGAGCCGTAATGGCGAGATGTATTCGCCGCCATTCGCTTCGTCTTATTTTCCTCTCTTTCCGTTTTATTCTATTTTTCACGTGCTTCAACGCCATTGTTCATGAGGAATACAAACGCACACTGACACAGAATTGCATAGAACTGAATTTATAACCGTAGAAGAGCCGAGAGGCAATTAAAGTCCGTTACAATTTATTCTGAAGAAATGATTTATCCATCTCATAAGATGTTTGATTCTGCGTACCTATGTTTGCTGCGAATTAAAAACAGATTTCTCGATGCATTTTTTATATCTCTCATTAAATTGAAAATATACCGATAAGATGGAGAAAATACTGACTAGTATGCAGATTTTATTTTTTTCTAGCGGAATGTAAAACATCAATTACTTTTTACGATCGTGATTAATATCTATGTGTATTAAGGATTCTGAAGAGTTTCCGTGAAATCTCGCGTATAAATTCGAGCGATCGCTATATAGGAAAGACTTAGGGA
>NW_021853485.1:6245772-6267944 GCF_003651465.1 Formica exsecta
AAAGACGAGGAACCGTGAGAGTCATCGAATAAACGCTTTTCCATATAACAACACCATACATGGCATAATAACGAGTATCGTACATTTCTATTGGCGTTCGGATATTTCTGTCGGAATATAATTGCCAATGTATTCTGTGGCTTCGTAACGAGTTAATGGCAACTTTGTGGAAATTGCAAGTTAATCCTCGAAACCTGCTTGCATGTTTTCTCTCTCTCTCTCTTTCTCTCACATAACGCTCGCGCGTATAGTTTATCAGGACTGATAACCGATACACGGACAACTTAAAAATTTTGAATGTCACGTCGATTTCTGTAAAACAAAACTAGAGATTTACGTCGATTTATTTTTATGGTTCTTTTGTTGCAACCAATTTAAATATAATTAAAATTTTTCTTTAGATAAATTAATATTCCGAATATGACTAACGCAGTACGAAATATCACAACTGGAACCCATATAAGATTACAACAAGAAAAATTGTAAATTATTAATATATAAAAAATTATAAATTATTAAGTTCAAATTACATTCCTATTATGATCGACGCATGTTCGTAATAAGTCTATTGCAATGGCCGACAGATTTCAAAAATTTCTTTTAACCAAGCTGCGGAACGAAATTTCCGTCGCGAGTGGAAAAGCGCGACAGCTTATTGCACATCGCCGACTTCATTTTTCCTTCCTCCTCTCTATTTTCCGCTTTTTCGTGGTCACGCGGGGACGCAATAGACGTGACACCGATGCATAAACCACCGCCGAGGCTTTCATGCTTTCATGAAAGCGCCCCGAAACAAGGAGCCGCCGCGCAGCATACGCCGACATAGAGAATCGCTCTCTCGCTCGATGTACCGCAATTTCGACTCTTCGCAACTTCGCGACATATATACGCAGCGTGTATACACGTTGGACGTGCATTAATGCAGCCGTGGCTGCCGTGGAATTCTGCAAAGCTGCTTCTCCGCAACGCATACGTCTCTCCCAGCACGAATGCCACTCTTGTTATACTTCGCGGCTCACTTCCAATTTATTACTAGTCTGTCAAACCAGTATTCTCTTACCGTTCATAAGCGATCATTATTTCGATGAATAATCGGGACATTTTCAGCGTAATTCCTTATTTTACTCCTCTATATTGTGAATACGTGAAAAGTGTATTTTATCCCAATTTTACAATAAAAAACTGATAACAGTGTTAACAAAGATGATATTCTAAAATATAGTTTCAAGTGGACTTGACTTTTTAACAGAATTTTATTCCGGATTTCTTTACTCGAAGAATTTCTAGATGAAAAGACGATAATATTTCTAGAATGCAATTTCAGATTATATCTTCAAAGTTGCGGAAGCGAACATTACTTGTTCTAAAAATTGATTCAATGACATATAAACTTCGATAATTTATAATCGCCACTGTAAACGACACTGAATCGTATTGTTCGCCGGCGAAAAGAGTTCTAAAGTTATCGACACCCGAGAATTTTAGCGATCACGTAGAGACAAATGAATGAGCGTGATGAGCAGTAATATGATACTTTTTCACGAAAGAATTCGCCGGAAAGTGGAATCGCGTCGAGGGTAAAAGGTTTTCATCGTCACGACGATGGCGATGAGAGAGAGAGAGAGAGAGAGGGGAAAGAGAGAGCAAGTGAAAGAGAGAGTTTCCGGAACACTCGAGAAACTTCAATCGCAAACTCATTAGAGGTCCTCGAGAGAGTGCGAGCCGTGGAAGAGCTCATTGCGAGAGACGAGATGAAAGGACCGAGGTCGGGGCCGGAAAGTAGTTCGTCGAACAAACAACAGATTAGCCGGTTCCGCATTCGCGGCTATCACAATGCAAGCCGCCACTCATTCATTTACTCTCTTTCTTGACCGTGTGTACCCTCTTCTCAGAATCTTACTGTCCGAGAGCTCGACACAAATGTTGTGTCGCCTTGAGAAGAAAAGAAGACAAAGAAAAAAGCGAGAGGGATTTGCGGTCGCCCGGCAACGCACGGATAATCCTTGCTAATCAGACAAGAAGTTTTTGAAGTAACATACAAGAGTTCGGGAATATAATCTTGTACCGGCGTTTCCGCCTCCCTGCATTGTTAGGACATCGTGTGAGATCGTTAAAAGTTTCTGGCTTGTCTGTAATTATACAGGCATTGCAAACCACGGAGTGATGGCCGACAAAATTGAATGATTAGTCACTGCTGTTATCGGTCGATCGCAAGGGAAAGCGAAAATAGCTCAACTATGTGTATAATATATTGGATTTCGCGGCAAACCATTCCTCTGCCCCCCTTTATTATTCATTATATCGTTAGATTTAATATTAGATATAAATGGATGATATATAGTAGCATAGAGATTTTATGATGAAAAAAAAATGGTTTGCGATAGAGAAATTAGTTTATATAACGTAGGGAGAAAGAGAGAAAGAAAAAGAGAACGCAAAAAATATAGTTACACCTTCTTTTTCAGCTTCGCATTTCAGACGATAAGCATGAGAAAGAAAGTTCATAATGAAATTTACTTGCTTAACAAAGCATATCTCCGGTTAGCCGAAGAATGCCTATTCGTTGGAACACGCTGCAACGACTCCAGCATTTTAACATCGTATGTAACAAAATTATTTTCCTTCCTAGAAAATCCCTAAAATATATTTCTTAATCCTCAATAACTACATAGCCGTAGAAAAGTTCCTAAAAAATGAAAAATGAAAAAGGAAGTATAAAAAACGAAGAAGGACGGGAAGAAGCCATATTTCCGAGGAAAAATGGCCATTATTTCGCTGGGCATTAGCAGTAAACTCGTTTCCCTAAACTCGTGGGACGAGAAAAAAATTTTCATTGATTTATCGAAAGGTCAACTAAATCGATACCTTGATATAGAAAATCGACTCTAGCCAAGTGCTACATCAGAGATTATAAATTTGACTGGTCAGTCTTCCCGTAAAGTATAAGAAAACTAAAATTGTGTAGTCGATTTCTCAAAACGATATCTTATAATATAGTTTTGCAATAGTAATATTATTGTGTATAAGATGATTGAGGATTCTATGATTTACTATACTTTGTAAATAATTTGATTAGTTGACTAAATTATAATGCAAATTTAATTTAATTCCTAAAAAAAGGCTATTGTTGCATTAAATCTGTTAATAAAATACGAATTTTTCCAACGTAATTTTATCACATATATTTCCTTGTATGACGCCATCGATTGCGTTTTTTTTTTTTTTCCCCCAGATACGGATGTAGGAGAGTAATTGAGAATCACTGTACCAAACGGACTACTCTGTGCTCGATATGTTAACAACGTAGGAACATCAGATACAGATCCGATTGCACTGTACAGCTGACGATAGGAATCTGATGCAGGGCCAAACGCGTCCGCTGCCAATACGCGTCACGGCTGAAGTGAAAATATTATTGGAAATCGCTTATACGCACGTTTTCAACGCGTTACGAATGGTTGCGCACGCTTGCGTAATACACGAACATTTTTCCCCGCGGGGCGTATAATGACATTCTTTGATTTCTCCGCGATTCAGTGGTAGCTCCCAAGAGAGTTTGTTGAATGGGCCATTATATTCCCCAACTAAAAACAACTCGATATGACTTATGTAACACATGATCATCATTTTACAAAATAGAATAGATAAAAAATAGTATATAATAGCATCTCCTATCTCTCAATTAAATGATATAATCCTCTCTTAAATTTTTATTGGCATTTTATTGAATTTAAAAAAGTTAAACAATCTCTTGTAATTTTAAGAGAATATTATTATTTTACTTATATAACTTACATCTTATACGATGTAATAAAATAACGCATTAATCATATTTTTTATTTATGTAACTTAATTACAGACGTTAAGTTTTTGTGTAGTTTATTACGAGCCACAAATAAAAACGCAGGCGCACATTGTAGTTAAGAAGTTATTATTCCTGAGGCAAATACGTGCGCTTGCATAATGCGTAATCATTCTTTTATGATGCGTACAAGTGTTTCCTTTCGTCAATTTAGTTACAGCTTTTTATGTTTAGAGAATCATTCACTATATTATAAAACTATGCGAGCGGACAATCCATGTAATTGGGAAATTATTATTTGTAACATACACACACATACACACGTGTATGCGTATGTGATAATCATAATCATTTTTCTGTACTGCAAAACTATATTATTAATATACATTGCTTTTTCCGATTTAATTATAGCTCTTACATTTTTGAAATTTCATAAATGGAGATTAAAAGTTGAATAAAGCTGATAAGGATAAAGCATTATTTATAGCATTTATGCTTGCCAAAGACACATTAATGGAAGAAAAAAATGTATGCATAAAAATCTACTAGTATTTTAGCGGTTTAAATAAAAGAATAAAAATTTTCTGTAGGAAAAAAGAGAGAGAAAGATTCAGATATAAATTTAAATATACAATTCATGTGAGTATATATATTTTTTACACACACAACAGTATACCATACCGTCATTCAGTTCGCGCAGAAATGTTAATGTTGATCGAAAACGTCGTAACACAAATTTTCCAATTTATGTCACAGTCATTATATAGTGCTGAATATACGATTGGGGGGGCAGGGGGAGGGGAGAGCTCCACGTGTTCACGCACGGAAGATTTTGTCTTCAAACACATGTCTCGGCAAGTCAGAGACTGTGCCAAGCCGTCCCGTTCTCGTTTGACAGCAGCTGTTTGAGCATCTTACGAGCGTTCTAAAATATGTGCTTGAGCAGTGACTGTCGTTAACCGTGGGAACGTTCGCGCTCGTGCAAAATCAAATTGCGACACTTTCGATCGTTGAATCTCGACAACTAATCGACCCTAAGTTTGGCACTACATTATTGCACATGAAAGCCCAGCTTTGTTTCATTTCACGAAAACATTTGATTTTGCAAAACACTTCTGCGAAGTAAATAACTGCTTGCAATCAATTATTGCACGTCACATCCGAAGTATCTCATATTTTGCAACAAAAAAAGAATTAAGTATAACTGATTATTTTACAACAAAAAAATTTACGAAATTTATATTTTCCAAATTCGAGTTTAGAAATATGAGAACTTCATAACATCTCCCTTGCGATAAATTTGGCAAACGATCGTATCTCTAGATCTGTCGCGTGCACGAAATTATTCGCTTCCTAAAGACATGTATTACAATCTCGTTTAAATTTATCTCTTTGGTTTCGGAGCCAACCGATACGAGTATAACAGTGTCGATCGCTCGCAGATTGTAACCACAGGCAACAATATTCGCGGTCAATTCTCGGCGGCGCCAATTCCACAAGTGCGTTTCCAACGAGAACTGTTTCTCATATCAGTAGTTTGCAAAAACCGATCAAAGTTTTCTGATAACGAAAACTCTCTCAAACTATGTATTTTCACAAATTTCATCCTCTTTCTATCTCTTTCTCTAATATTAATACAAAATTGTTAAAAAAGAATAACTTTAAAATTCTACATTTTTTAGAAAAAATATTAGAATTTAAAATATTTGTTATAAAGAGATATTTACTATGTATGTCTTTTTTAGATATATTTTTTGTGTTCTTATGTATATAGAGATATATTGTGTGCTCCTCGAAATAGAGTTTCTAATGGCTATAGCTATGAAGATTGGGACGTTGCACAAAGTGCAGCAGTAAGTAAGGGTCAAAACCTGCCGTCTCTCGATCAACGAGATTCCGATCAGATTACTCGAATGCAGGGAACGGTTCTCTCGATGCGAGTCACGATCGATAGAATCGAACGAAGCTCAATCGTGGCGACTAGATGGAGCCAAGCGAGCGCATACAGATAAACGGGCATTATCCTCGATCGCTCGTTCGTCGTACAACGGACGAAAACGTGCGGCTCTTTCGCCCTATTTAGCCTTTAAATTCCCGAGCGATTTTCGTTACCGTTACTCTGTACAGGTAGCCGCTTGTTAAACGCGATTCCGCCGTTACGCGAAAAGTCAGGCGCTCGTTACTCTGATTTCGTTCCAATTTATGGAAAGATTCTCGCATTTGTATACATGAATATTTAAACTGATAATTCTGGAAAAATTTTGAAAAAATTATAATTAAATCTCACATGTTGTGCATAATTTGTCTCGTCACGCATATAATTTCAGAAATATCAAAAAAATATTATCATGTATACTAAAATTCTCAGCTGTAGAATACACACATATCTATGATTCATTGACTATAAAAACGGAATTTTGCGCGAGTCTCTGTTTGTGTGCAAGAGAAAATAGGCGCGACTCGCGTATTCCCGACGATGCATAAATATTTATACGTAACGCAGAAACGGCTGCGCTCTGAGCGAGAAAATTGCCAATGAAATGTTTTGGATCGTGATATGAAATTCCGGCGAGATTTTGCGGCCGGCCTCGCGCCCACCACGCGTGATTCGCATCATTCGGAGAACTGCGGGCTGTTTGTTTTTTTTTTCTTTTTTTTTCTCTTTACGACTGTACGGCCAAAGGTGCGGCAACATAACTTGGACGATACGAAAGCGCGGAACAACGATAATGACAAAACTGTGCCTCCCGTCTGCTTGCATCTCCATGCAATTGCGCTCGTTTAACCGTCACCAAACTTGGCAGCCTGTCCGCAATCATATGTATATTTGTGTTTGCGTATACAGGTGTCGCGCAGACAGATACATGCTTTCGCCTAACACGACAAATTTATGTCGTCATGAATGTATTAGAGACGAAAAAGAGAGATTTAGTCTCTATTAAAAATATTTTTTACAAATTCTTTATTAAAGATATCATTTTATTACATATATAATATATTATTACAATGTTATTCCATTATTTTCATAATTTACTCGTTGCAAAAATATTTTTCGTTATCTCTACAATATAGGTATATTTTTATAAAATTTCAATAATATATATAATATTTCATAGACATTTATACAGCATTCGCGATATTTATATCAAAATTTATTTTACGATGTTATTTTTAATTTTTATTATTAAAACTTTCTACTATCGATATTTAATAAAAGTAATAAAAAACCGAAAATATTTTTGTAAAAATGCATAAAAATATCTGTAAAATTTTTATCCCATCAAACTTAAAATGATTACTTTTAAATTTATTAATTAAAAATATCGATAACATCGATATTTTTAGTAGATATCGAAAACATTGGTGTTAGCTATTTTCTAATTACGAAATAGAAAAAGCTATCATTGTATAAGCAAGCTTTCAATAAATCGAAGTTACGTAAGTGAGATGAAATCTATGCTTAAATGAGCTCAAGGAGCGACGATCAATGATTTCATGGGTCGAGGATTCCAAAAATAGAAAGACGCTGTTACGCACGACCTCTGATAGATCATAGCAGCGTAACAGTGACAAAAAAAAAACTGATTCAATATCTGCGCTTCTACTTACGTATTCACTAATGATAACCTTATTTATCACGAGCGATAATTTTCTCTTATATTGTATTTTATTCGAAACATTTGTATTTAATCTCACTTTAGATTTCATTCGAAACATTTATATATTGATGCTTTAATTTTTCCTGGAACGTACTATGTGTACAAAGCAAACAAGAATTATGATAAGCTGGAAATGAGATACGCACAAATATGTTTATATAAATCTTACAAATTTAAAAATAGATCTTACACAGGAAATTATGAGTCTAGGCAATAAACAGTGGTGACATACATTGCCAAGGTTTAAGATTAATATAGATACACATTTTTTTTATTCGCCTAAATCCAGTTACAGACTTGCTCTAATCGACTCGTAAGTATGACCGTAACATTACACGCTATAAAATCAACCATAGTTTTGCCGAGTTGAATAAAATTGATGTTTTTGTTATATGAAATGAGAGTAGATACGTGACACTATAATTATGTTGTTTTATCGTTCGCTCGCGTGAAAGGACACTTTTTGCGGAAATTACGCGACAGAGCAAGTTTTTCTCGGACTTGAAACTAAACCGTATAAATTGCTATAATCCGATAATTATATCAGCCTTCTTAAATTATAATGTTAGAAACAATAAATAAACAAGAAAATTTTTCAAAGGTTTTGCCGACAAAATTATCATGAAAAGTAGATTTGTCGAATAAATAGAAAAAACTGTCATGTGCATTATAAAAGTTTTCACAGTGTAGTATCTTTTCACTGTTTCGGCAGATTTTGTACTTTTCTATGTAGTTCCTGGCATATTTTCTAAATCGCATCATTTCAGCTAATAAGTATGATGCCGTTGAACTGTTGATAAACATGTGCCAACAATAGTATAATTATAGTAATTGCACGATATTTTCGTACTATGCTCTTTTGTAACGATTAGTTACGGCAAATAAATAAAATTGAAGAGCATAAATATTTTTTATTGAAAAAAAATTGCCTCGTGAATCACATCCATTTGATACAGTGTAATTTACATGTTTTTCACCAGCAATCACACACATATTAAGAAACGTTTAGAAAAATTGTTACAGCTCGTATGATTACCGTGCTAGCTGACAAAAAAGCAACTTATATTTCAACAGCATTTCAAAACACATGATGTTCTTTTAATAGTTATTAACACTAGCACGGTAAAAATGCGTCGTGTGGTAAACTATATGTTTTAGTCGATGCTACTGCAATTTTTCTGTCGTGTGTGTAAAAAAAGCTATAATATATTTGGCCAAGTTTTTTTTCTAACAAAATACAATAATATCGTGCCAAAATTCTCCGGTGGCGAATAGTTGGCAACACCGGCGTGCAGTGATCGTAAAAACGAAACGCAAAACGGCGAACAAGCGCGGTATGAAAATCACGGCAAAACCAGCTCTCTGCCCTCGCTCGAGCCTCTTCTTCCCCGCCCGAACGAACGACCTAATCGAATGAGTCAGTGTGAATTCCGGCCGACTAACTTCTTGGCACTGCGCGCAAGGTGCAGCGAAAAAGCGGATCGAAGCTCGACAGACGACCGAGCCAGGAATTCCAGCGGCGGTTGATCGCGAAAAATGCGAAGGCAAGCTTTTCGAGAAGCGCCCCGTGTGTCCCCTCTGAACTCTCCTTCCCCTCTGCCAGCCCCCCGCGAAACGAATCTTAAGCATCGCTCACACTGCGAACGGACCGAAATAAAAAAACATTCGAATCGAAGCGAAATATGTTTCCTTAGTTATTTGCATTCAAAACTTATTACATTATGCAGAGCTCATGAATATCGTTATTTACCGAAAAGTGATATTTTCAAGAAAATAGCGTCTCTATTATCACTGAATCGAATTTCTTTACACGACAGAAACATTTAAAACACGTAAAATTATTTTTGAAATAAATTGTAAAACCACACACGTAATTATCACGCGTATAGGATATATTTCTTTAATTAAAATAATAAAAAGGCAGAGATAATAAACAAACAAATCAGAAAGAGCACAAGAGCTCTCCTTGTGTCCTTTCTAATTCGTTCGTTTATTTAATTAATTTTATAAATTAGTTTGTCAAAATATATAATATAAAACTCGTTTTTGTTAAGGTAATTGGAGTTAAAATAAATCTTATATTTACTCGCTAGAAGTTTGCTGAGAAAATTTAGTAAAGCACAGTTACCAAAAAAATAAATACCTTTCTTTACAAAACACGAGGCTTTCACGAATCGAACACATCGGTTTTTTCGGAGAAGATAAATGTATGAACGTGCACGACCGAGGCGAACTGATAGAAAGATGGATAGGACTTAAGTGAAGAGTAGCCTCGCTGCCGGATAATAGCCAGAGGTTCTCACTCTGCCTGGGGCTCGTCATAATTCACAGCGTGCCGTTCTCCCTCTCTTTGTATATAAGAATATCTATACACACGCGTATAGGTATACACACACTCACGCATGAGTGCACGTGCGCACACCTACATGTGTATATTTCATCGGTAACTCGCTATCTCGTTCCCTAACTCATTATCTCACGTTAGATCGCCTCAGCGTTCTATCTCTCGGTCTCTTTTCTCTCTTTCTCCATCAGAAAACTCATTCTTACTCGACACAGAATGAACCACGAAAGGTTCTCATTCTATCAAAGAACAAAGATTCTCACGAGTGCTCGTGCACGATAAATTTCCTCCGATCAAACATCTTTTGTCGTAAGTTGAATGTACAAAAAAAAAACAAAAAACTAAATACAAATCTATATTCGATCTAATGTTTAATTTCGTTTGCTTTGGCCTAACTTTTGTATGATTAATTAAAGAGTTTGATATAATACATATATGTATATGTGTATAGTTTGCTCTAAAGAATATATATAACTTTCTATTTTTAAGTATTACAGAAACCAGATGTTAAATTTTTACCCAGAAAATATAACTGTATCTTATCTTACCTTTCACGATAATTTCACTGATAGTAAAGGATACAGTTACAGTATACAGTCGTTAACTACAAATAATATCATCCAATTGACGAACATGCACATACAATCGTGAACAATCATCGGAATTATCGAGAACTACACGAATTATAAAGTCGTAATCCGATTTTACGCTTGTTATGACGCGTTAATTAGGAAAGTCGAAAGCAGCACGCACTCGCCAATTGAGAACCTCCGAAGCTCCCCCCTCCTCCCCTATACCCTTCCCCCTCGTTGGTGGCGACTACGGACCGATATAATTAGCGTGTTTAACTCTGATTTATAATGACGCTGGAAACGCCTACTGTCCATGAGCTGTATCAAGCATAGAATTCACTGTGCGTATACAAGGTGTCTCAAATATCGTGCCTTCCGTTGTGATTATATAGGAAAAATCCTAAAAATCTCGTCGGCAAACATATAAAGTCTCGAACAAAATATTCGAATCACCATATATATAAAACATATTTTATTATAGAAATAAAAAAAAATTGTAAAAGATAATGGCTTTCGATTATATGTTCGATAAAGAAAAATCAATTCGAAAATTTTCGAAGGATATACGATAAAAAAAGAATGGCAAGAGCAAGATATCCCATATTACACAAACAACGTGTTATTTGACTAATTCATAATTATCGCTTCCAATTACGGGGTAAGCGAATATGTACATAAATACAAGTCCCCGCGCCTGCACACCTGTTTATTCACGCTTGTCGGTATCACTTTTCTTGAAAGTCTCGCGCAAATAGTTACCCAACTAATCGCTGCTCGGGGACTCACCCGTTACAGCGTCGCATAACACTGTGTCGAGCAGATGGACGCAATTACGTCGCCCGTGAACACGGCCAGTTGGCTAATTTTAGTTCAAAATAATCATTGTGTTGATTCATACTCACTTATATCAATTTATAACAAATATCAAACTTTCGAGAGAAACGCTTTTTGTATACTTCATATTTTATAATACTTTGTATATTAATTTGTACATGTGTATTTAATATAAGTAATTCATTAGCAAAAAATCTATTTTGTATTTTGAAAAATTATGTAAACTATCAAAATGATGCGTTTCGCCTATATTTAATTTAATTTATTCATATTTAAAATCGTATTTCAATTAAGAAAACGTTAATGTATTCATCATTTGTAGGCAATGTAAGTTAATCATATTTCAAGCGGTATTCCCACGATTGGACTCATTTAACGCGTCGTGCCTTCCGACTTTCCACAACTTGGCGATCATTATGAAGCGAAAGTCGCCGTTGAAGTTTCAGCGAAGTACAGTTATATCATTCAAAGTAGTAATCTTATGTTTGAAAAGATTGAAATATATAATCTCTCCGTGACGCGCATTTAAAAATTGAATGAGCACAATATTCGTATACGAGTCGCTCGACATCGACATCTTCTTTATGTTAGTGACAGAAAGAGAGAAACGCTATGTACTATTCATTGCGTTTAGAGATATATAGCGTCTTAGATCCGCCTCCATGCTCCACATAATATATACCACACAATCAATATCCGATATTAATTAAACTTGAAATTACTATCCCGTTTAAATTTCTATAAAAAAAAGGAAATATATATCTGCCTCTCTCTCTCTCTCTTTCGCACTTTCAAACGTTTATACTTTAAAGGATATTAAATCTTCGACACACTTTCCTCAAAAAAATTCGTCTGCAAGTTGGTCAAAGGATTCCATTAAGTGAAATATTGACACGTAAACTTAGCCTACACTGTATAGCTTATAGCGCGTTTTCAAAATTTCTTTGAACGAAAGAGACGGAAGCAACTGAAATAAAATGAAGTGACAAAATGAACGATGAATCATCCTAATCGCTTGAAATAATTTTTATGATAACCGGTTGATTAGCATCTATTTTTGTTTCTTTATTTTACCTTCCGTAAATCCATATGAAAGATCGACAACCGCGGAAGTTGCGTCAATGGTCGTATCTTTCTCTTGTCTTTCTCTCTATCGATCTCTCTCTTTCTCTCTATGTTCCTTTCTCTCTCCGTCTCTCTCGTTCTCATACAACTGTGCGCTTCAAGCGCTTGACTTCTTAATACGACAGCTGAAAGTCTACCGACTCGTCGGCGATTTACGAGTCGCTCGTAATTTATCGTTTCCCCTACTCCTGCGCGTAGCCGAGAAAATGCCTAGTCATTTACCTAATTGTGATTGTAACGCGGAAATAACTAGGCAACTGACAAAGTCGTCGACAATATCTCTCTCTCTCTCTCTCTTTATTGATCATTATTTCACCCGTTACAAATTGCCAAGAGACACCATGCAATTAACACAAGCGAATAAACAAATTGCGCACGAGCCGCGCGATTACTATGGCGATCGCGGGTCGTTTTACAAGCCTAATCATCGTTATTAGCTTTTTATCTTCCTTATACTAGGATTAACGGAATTATGACGATGATCGTTTAACGACGCCACGTTCCGGTTCATTAAAGACGCGCGCTCTCATAGCCTTTATACATTTTTTTCATACGCTTAAGCGCGTACAAAGTTCTATATATTTGACTCTAAGCATTATTATCCGATACTGACAATGAGAAAAGAAGACATGAAATATGATCCTCTAATCATATGAATAAATTAAATGCGGGTCATATAGCTGCACTTAATGCTAAAAAAAAGGAAGGACGTATTCCATTATCCGCAACGGAATTACTTGCGAAAGTACGCTAATAGTCTGTGTTCGTGGTAATTCCACTTGGGACATATAACCGGCTACCGGCTGCCAACTGGTAAAGGCAGATATATGAAAGGAGATTGAAAAGTGATTGATGGAACGACCTGATCGAGCTACTATAATTGTTCGATACGAGTACCATAATGGATAAGCCGCGAGCGTATAGCGTACTCTACGTGGTAGAGATATTAACGAAGAATTTAAATGTTCTCGTAAAAGCAGTTCTTCTTTACTTACAAGTTCGTGTAAGGCAGAAAAAAAGAGAAATAGAGAGAGAGAGAGAGAGAGAGAGAGAGAGAGAAACCTCGACTATTAAGAGATAGAGTAGAGAGCTTATTGTAGTTTAATTGTCCATAACTACCTCACGAAGGATGTGCACGAGAAACGCAATTATAGTATAAAATAATTGATTTCAATGAACCAAACTTGAAGGCTTCATAATATCTACATGAAGATAAATATCTCTGTGTAAATACAATCAGTCTATGTTTAAAAGATATCTAAATTCCCAGATAATAAAATAAGGTATCAAGAGAAAATAATCTAAAGTAGAAAATAAATTATCTAAAATAAATAAAAAGATTAAGAAACATTTCTTTTTGATATTTCTCGCCTTTTTTTTTTTTTTTTTTTTTTTTTTTTTATTATTATTATTATTATTATTACGTCTAGTTTATAGATAATAGTTTCGATCAATATATAAAATAATTCCTTCAATTATTCCTAAGGAGACTTTTCTTTCCTTTATGGGCGAACTAGTTTGCGAGATTCCGCGATAGTATCAATGTTGTTCTGTACGAGTTTCTTGAGTATATAAACGACGAGCGACGGTAGCACACGAGGAACTTTTCACACCGCGCCGCTGATGCTATCGACACCGATATCGCGCGAGCGACGCGATAAACTTGCATGATGTATAAACGCGTCGGCAGAGTCATACACGATTCGTTGAACGGACCATTGCGGGCTTCGTCGGAGAGAAGCTAAGCTGATAACCGTACATGATCGATTTCTCGAAACACTTTATGCGACGGCCGAGAAATCCGATAAGCTTCCCAAGTTCTCTCCTCCACCCTTTATTCATTCGCATTTGCCGCATACGAATAAAACTGATTCAAATTTTTTTTTCGGTAATATTAACCTTTATCCACGCATATCACGCTCAACTGACATAAACAAGTCTCGCGTAATTTAAATATGTCGTGTTTAATCGAGCATGAGCGTGCAGGTGGAACATAATATCCGTTGATGCAAAAATATAGTACATAAATATTAACTATAAGACACGAGGTAGTCAATTTTAATATTAGAATGTTTATAGACCAACGTTGTAATGCTAAAGAATTAATAAAAAATAAACTTCGAATCAAAATTTGATTTTAAAATAAAAGAAGAGCAGGGTATCTTAATTTGCTTATAAAACATTATTGTGCAGAAATAATGTGCATAATTTATATGGTAACTTTATAAAAGTGAAATGATAATTCAAATTTTTCGCTAAATATAGTCACAATTTTGCTATTAAATTTCTCTCTTTCTTTTAATAATAAAATTCTATATAAATATTTGGTTTTCATTGCAATATAATTCAAAGCATACTATTCATAAATATAAGCCTAAAAATGCATAAGTTAAAATATTATTGCACTCTCGATTCTCGTGCACTCAAGTCTCTTTTATGACGCTCGATTACACGACACGTAATATGCTCATGTCAAGAGATAAAGAGAAAGATAATAGCAGCCGAGAACTGAGATACCATCTCGCATTTTCGACGCATTTTCAAAGCATAATCGATCATCGTCTGTTAAATCCAGCCGATAGATCGCCGTGTGCAAAATGTGCATTATCACATGGCTACGCGTTATCATTCATAACTACATATATACAAGCGCGCAAACGTCGGCCTATATATGGCGAATCAAAACGGATCGTGTTAGATTGTAGGAGAGCTTGATGAGAATTAATGACCGGCGTTATCTCTCTGATTAGCCCGATATGCTTAAGTTATATTTGCGCGGCTCTTCTACAAAGTGACGAGTACGCGTAAACCGGTTTTAAGTAGAAAAATGGAGAGATATTATTCATATATATCAATTAATTGAAAAAAATTTCTCTAAACACGACGCCAACATTAAAATGTAATTTGCATAAATTAAAGAGTCGATAAATTAGAAAGATAGATTGTTAAACATTGCGAAGAAGATGTTAAATTGAATGTTTATTTCTTCAGATGCAAGTTGAAAACAAAACCGAGATCAGAAAGTGATACATGTTGCACAAGCGTTATCTGAATTGATTATGTCCGCGCAGAGAGTGCACGCGCAAAAAGATAGTTTACATAGTTCATCCGTAGATGTAAAGCTGTTACACGTGGATAACCGACACCGATGCATACCGTTGCGTACATGCGCGCTCACAAACATGTCGCGTTTTCATTTCAGCGAGGCTGCGGGTTTTTGCTCGCTTCGCCGTGATTGACAGCAGCGATCGCGATCGCACTGTACATTCACTGCACCGCAATTACACGTGTAATATGCGCGTCAGAAAATAAATTATGCGCATATCTCGTCTTTAATGGATTTATTGTAATAGCCACGTGCGGCGCGTATCTCGCTAATAAAATAAAGTAAGCTTTGATTCATCTTCATCGAGTTACTAAAATTGAATAAAACTGCGAAAAAAAATATCATCTAATGTAATTTCCTTCGATTTTAAACTCGATCAATCAAAACATTTGCGAGATTACCATCTAAACCATTATTAATGCGGGATGTTGTTGCTCGCGCGCTGAACATTGATCGTTTTCCTGTTGCGAAACTCGCGAGAAGCATCGATCATCGATTTCCTACAAGCCCGCTTTCCTAAGAGCCGCTTAAACCGCGATAATACAATAACAAAGATTGATGCGGCGAGATTACGCGACCGTGCCGCTTCAGATAATTTAATCAAACAGTTCGCCCTCTCCATTTGCGCGGATTAAATCGATTCAACGAAAAATTTATCGCCGCCGAAACGGCCCGTGGTACAACCCCGACAAGTCTCTCCTCTCCCTCTTTCCCACCCACTCTTCCCTCGTTCAATCCCAATTCCGGTAGTTTGACACTAATTGGGGCGCAGGTACGACCCACCACCGTTCGACTATATCCATTACCGTGGGCATAGATATATGTGGACATTTGCCGCTAACTGGTAATACGCGCGGAGGATTCGACAGAATAGCTATTTCGTAAGGGCGGCGAAGTGAGGGTCGAGGCCGGTGGCCCCTATTATCTCCTTTACTCGTGGGGAAAATCCCGCCACCCCTCCTCCTCGCGTCCCGCTCTATCGACACTCTCGAACTCTCATTCGATTCTCCCTGAAATTGCCTCAGAAATTTCGTAACCCGCTTGGTGAAACTGTAACTGAACTTGATTCCCCAACTTTTTCCCCGCGACCGAATCATTTCCGATCAAACTACGTATACTAGCAATAAGTATTGTGTTTCACGAATTATTTAAAAATCAACTTTCTTCGTGACTTTATGTTTAAGACATCATCACTATACGCGAGTTTTAGATAAACAGTAAACGATCAAAGTGTGCTGAATAAATGTTTATTTCAATATTAGCCTAAAGAGCTTATATAAGCGGCAAGCTGTATGTAAATTGCCTAAATTGAATTCGCAAATGTAATTTTCTCGTGAATAATCTCTCGTATTGTCTAACGTAAACTCAAACAGAACTTTATCTGTTGTAAAAGCATTTTCAGAAATTATATCGCTTTGAGTTGCCTTGATTTATCTTGATAAGCGTAATTAAGAGTAGAAAATAACAAAGTGAAGTTAAAAATAATTTAATTTAATTTTCGTAAATAGCGCAATGTGATGGCGAAAAATTAATTTCTTTGAGTAAAGAACCTGATGCAAAAAATAAAATAGGAGAAAAAACCTTAAATTTGTTACAGGCATAGTGAAAACAGTCTAAAAATCATATAGATTACACGCAAAAAGGCAATTTACATGCAAAATGCACGCTTAATGTCAACTAATAATACGAGACAAAAACTGCAACAGAATAACTACATATTTCGATAGATAAACGAGCATGTGCGTTTATAAGGATGTTATAACCTGCTATTCGCGCGGTCGAGAATAGCCCGTTTCTGTAGTCACGTGCATACCATACAGCGTAACATTTGTGAAAGTAAATCCGTGTTCACTCGTATTTTGTCAGGAAGAAAAATTACCCCCTTATAGAGACTCGCTTCCTGCATTTATCCTTATTTGCTGCGCGATTCAATTTGTTCGCGCGATGACTTACGATTTCCGGCGATCTATCAGACATGTTTCGGATATATTCTAGAGACATTTCGAATGTAGATCGGAAATGCAAGATGATGTGAGCGATAAAAACATTTTTCACACTTTTGTAATTTCGCGCTTTTCTTGCAAACTTTTATCTTAGTTATTATCTACATAACAAAAAAAAAATATATATATAATATATTATTTATAACTATGATGAAATATTTTTCCTTTTATTTTATGTACGCGAATATTTTAATTTATTCCAAATTATCATTTTTGGACTTACCAGTTCTGCATTTTCAGTCTGCAATTGCGGCTATCAAGATAATTCCCACGGAAACGCTTGCACCAACCTATAAAAATAAGAAATCGATAAAGTATCATAAATAAACTGATATTCCTACGTGATAGTTTACTGAGTATATGTAAATTACTTCATTATGGGATAATATATTCTATATAAATTATGTGTTATATAAATAATATATAATATAAAATAAAATCAGCGTAATTTTTTAAACTAAATCTTCAAAATTTTGAATAATTAAATTCTGCTAATTGCATATCTCAATTTTTATAAATATCTTCCCACAAATAGTAAATTTACACATATAAGTTAATTTTATACAATTAATTTAAAAATGTCCAGTTGATATTCTAACAAAATTGATATATCGAGATTTATGACTTATAAAAGAGAAAAACAATTTTTTATAAGAATTAACATTAAATTAAAATAAATTATTTAAATTAAATTAATTAATTTCCTAAACTTTTTTATGATTGATTAGTAATAAAATTAATATTATGCTTACAAAAAATGTGTGACAATCGTGGTATTTAAGAAATTATCAATGCAATCGTAAGGAAAAAGTTTATAATAATATGTGCTTTAGTTATTTTCTCGCTTCCTGCTCTACCGAACATGATAGTCATATAATCGACTATCAGAGCTCAGCAATTCACGTAAATAGCTGTATTAAACATCTATAAATAATAATGTACAACGTAACAATATCTATTATAGTGAACGTAAGAAAATGGTATATTCGCGATATAATGGGTCAAGAAACTTTCTTTTCTATCCGTGTACAAAAGTCTAAGACCTGTTCCGTTAAAAAGACATTACTCGACGTATGACGTTAACGTGAGACCACGGACGATACATCGATTATCGTTTCTCTATATTCGTTCGACATTTCTGTTACGATGTTCTTAGTGTTACGAGCAGTGCGCGTTTTATCCTTATCTTTACGAGCTTTTAACTCACGTAAGAGTGCGTAAAGATATGAAACAGGTAAGTATATGCCGACTTTTCCGACAAACGTAAAAAGAAACATTTCACGCAAATGTTAACATCTTAATTTCTCCTTTTCGCGCCCGTGTATTTTCTCTCGAAAAGATGTTAAACGCGCGCATTTATATATAAGTTGCTTTAGAGAAGATATGCGATAGCATAGTTATATAAATTCGTAATTCAAATATGTATTTAGATATTTTAAACGTCAAAGAACGAAAAAAGTAACCTCTTTGGTTTCAAGTGGACGATTTAATGTGTACTTTGTTGTTAATATATATGTGAAGAATATATATTAACACAAGCAAGCATAAAATTATAGTGCCATAAGTTCTCGTGTCGTGACGTGCAAATTTCTAGAATCAGCAGATAACCAAAATAGAATATTAAACATATATTCATGTTTAATATGCATATTCTCCATTTAAACTAGCTTCTTTAAGACAGATATTCTCCATTTAAACTGACTTCTTGGCAGATCTATTTATTTTTCACAGATCTCAATCATTTTTAGAGATAAAATAATCTCTTCTTTTTTTAAATATATATATATGTCTTTTTAAAATATGTAATATGTTTACAAAAAGTAATAATATAATAGAATTATAAACTATATATTTTGCATAAATTATATTTGAGAGCACGTTTTTTATAGAAATTTGATAAGATTGCAAATTTTATTACGGGAACAGCTGCATCTGTAGCCATATATTTCATTGCGTCTGTAATGACATCACAGTCAAAGTTTTCCGGTCAAATGTTCTAGCTCGATCGCGAGCGAGACGGAAAAATAAACGTCGAAAATCAATGCAGCGTCATATAATCGCGGACGCTTTTCCTAGGAAACCGACAGCGACGCGATAAATATCCAACGCAGTAAAACCGAGCGTTAATACACGCTCGGTCGATTTGTTTAATCCGGTCGATATTTCGCACGAGGTCCTGTAAGCTGTGATCCCGATACGATTTGGCAATCCTGTCACCGGAAATAGACTCATAAAAGTATGTGTAACGTGATAAACCAACCATGACACGCGCGTGTTCGCTGCTACAGATCCTAATACCACAATATTTCAATCGATGCTTTCACACACACATTTGAATATATTGTGAATTGGTATTTTTACCTAGAGACTTTTATAAGTTATAATAACAATTTATTTTTAAAGTTGTAATATTAATATCGATTCGCGTTTTTTCTTTAAATCTATTTTTTGTTCTAGTATTTCTGTAGTTTTTTTTTTTTAAATACATTATAAAGATAAACAAGACGTATAAATTCTAGACAATTTTAGATAAAAGAAAACGCAAATCATTATGCCACCTAATAACGAGATTTTCCGTATGAGTTGTCATTAGAGGCAACGGTAATTTGTTATACAATGTGGCCGATGACGACACGCGCGTGACAACGCTTTTATTACTTTTCGTCGAAAGAACATCAGTCATTTGTCTAATGCTTTATTGTTTACCGTTATTATTACAGTTCACATCATTGCGCCCTGTATCAGATATTAAAAATGCTCCCCAGTCTAGCAAGATGAATGTAATGACGCGAACATTTCATATACATTAAAGTAATTTTCATCTGCAAAATTTTTGTATGCTCTTGCTTAACAATATTTTCTAATTTTTCTGTAATCATTGAACGCCTCGAATCATATAGGCACATTTAGCATTGCATGTGCGGCGAGTTTACGAAATGACAATGAATTCCACGTAATTTTCTGAGCAAACTTATCACGCTCGAAGTAATAACGTTGCTTTTTATCGCTCACGCCGGCAGTGGCTGCTCGTTTGCGGACACGCGGAAAAATCGTTAAAAGGTCGTTAAGCACGAATTACGGTCTGGTCCGAGCTAGCCGGCCACTGAAAATCGCATTTTGTTTCGACGCGATGGAATAGAGCCTTTTAGCTTCAGAATGTAGTAAGCCCGATTATTGGCAACGCAAGGAAATAAAAGAATATATAATTGATACATGCAGTTTATTCCTTTGCGATCTCAAGCGAGTGAAACTCGAGATGCTTTAACGAACAACAAACACTACAAAAATTCGTAACCATTATTATTAAACACAATTTCATTATTCCAATAAAGAATTATGTCAATGGAATAAAGTGAAATAATTACGCGAAAAATTAAAATGTGTCTTAAAAGCTAAAAGCTATTTATAATTTTGACGATTAAGATAATTAAGAGATCTTTTATACTACAATAATAAACTACTTATATAATAAAAAATATCGGGAATTATTGAAATAAGTGTCTGTGGCAACATGGGCGGCCAATTTTAATCGAGCGCCTCAAATGTAGAGATTTCGATGCAGTGACAAACTGTGCTGCATACTGCACACACATGTCGCGCCCACTATGCTTTATTTTCGAATCGAGACATGAACGAGGCACGCGCAACGCACGCATGCTAGCGTGACACTTGCAATCTCAACCGCTCGCGGAAATACATACCGGCTCCAAGTTAATCTGTCGAGAGAACATGGGCGATACCCACGGAAAAGTGTCGATTCGTGATTTGCAATGTTATCCTGCTAAGTCAGTTTTACGCAATGAAGTGTCGAATATTCAATGAATGAAAATATTTATGCATTTGTGCAGAATCATAATATCTCGAATTCACAACTTCTCGCATTTATGCAAAGGAAATCATCGTTTATTTTTAAAAGAGAAAATTAAATTGCGAAAGAGAGAAAAAGTGTGCGCGTGTGTAATTCTTATCTTATGTATTTTATTTTATGTATACTTTTTATCGTACATTTACGATATTTTGTATTTCATTTAATTTATATACTGTAATTTGCAATATAATATTACGAATAAATAAAATGGATGTTATAAGTATGTATTGTGAGTTTTTATCTTTTTATCTGTGTCAAAAAGTTGGTATTTAATGATTAAAATATATGCTTAAAAGAAAAAAGTTTTACCTTTTTTTAAGATATAATTGCAGAATATATTGTATAACAATAACACAAGAAATACACACTAAAAGTTTTGTATTACAGGAGGGGATATACAGTACTAAATATGCTCAAATATGCTGCCACATTTCTAATGCAATCCCTTCCCTGTCCAACTTCCATATAAATAACTCAGTCGCCGAATGCGTTTTCGGTTGGCTTTTACGTCATCATAAACCGAACGGTAAGTAGCGTCGAGAAAACCTCGTAACCACCGAAAGTCGTCGCCGCTTTCAGACTCGAGACATAAGAAAGCGCATAAGTCGCCGAAGAAGACAAGACGATTTGTACTTCACTCGGAGAAAGCTCGGAAGTAGCAAGCTGAATATTACAATACAAACCGCTCCTTTATCTTTAGAAGTCGCTTTTACAAGTGCGTCAACGCAAGTACTGATATTACGAGCGCTTTCACGACGACGAGGTAGAAAAAAAACGAATAGTCGGCGCTGCCTCAAAAGAAATTCTGTCAGCGTCGACGTCTTGTTTACGCCTGCTTGAATTGTCGAATTTATTTTAT
>NW_021853485.1:6268197-6278585 GCF_003651465.1 Formica exsecta
GAAAATGTAGCTCAAAAATTAAAAAAAAAAAAAACGTAAAGTAAATAGAAGCACGATATATATTATGTATGTATAAAACTGTTCCTTTTTTTCTCTTTTTTTTTTTTTTAACAATAAAAAATGAAAAGCACCTCAAAAATGCCTAGTAAAACTATTAAGTCTATATCGAATGTTTTCACAATCCGCGTAAAAAAAAAGGAAAAAGGTAAACGAAGCAGCAGAGGCAATTTTCGCGTTCGACTTCTGCCGGTCTAGTTGTTTCGTTTAAACCGTTGTTAACTTACACCGCGCGATTACCGATGATAGCCGCGATTCTATGTGAATTGCTGCGAATGTTCTGTACCGACAAAAAAACGGCTCACATCTGCTGTTCAATATGTCAAAAAATCAAGTACGGCACACATTCACAAACCGTTATAGACTATAGAATCATATGTATACTGTTTATAACATTTTTTGATGTACAATAGTAATTTAATAATATTTTACATATCAATTTTGTAATGTAAATGTATTTATATAAATAATGTATTTATATAAATAATATAAATAATATAAATAATTATTATTTTAACTTATTCCGGAAATTATTATCTCTTGCTAATGAAGTGATTGCGAGATCCAAATCATTAAATATAATTGATATTATATTCAACATGACATTTCTCTAGAGATTACGAGTCACGTAATCTCTAAATAATTACAATTAATTACAAATCGACAAAAAATTATAAATAATGAGTTATAAATAACTTTAAGATATTTCGATAAACAGTAAATTTCGTGACAAATGCGACAAACGACAAACATTAAAAACAGGAAACACGGAGCTTGTTATGTTAATATTTAAGTATATTCGCTATCGCTTTGAAGCGAGTACTTAAAAGGAAAAATTGCAAAGTGGCCTTTCGAAATAAAACGAAAAAGTAATAATAAAAAAAAAATCGCGCATCACTGACATGGCTCGTCGGACGAGCAGCACGCGTTACGAGCGTCTGCTTTTAAAGTCCCTCCTTCATTGTGGCATCATTATATGCTCCGATAAGTCCGGTAATGCCCTTTAATAAGTAAGTAGCTCGGAAGTATAGCGAGATATTGGAAAAGAGCGATTTATATTTGACGACTCGACATCTTGTAAACCATACCTATTAACGGAGTCAAAAAATTTTGCTTTCCCTTTATAAATTTGCAAACAATAATCGGCTTATAAAATGCAACGAACAGGTATTCCGAGATCGAGCAGTCGCAAGTTATTTGCGTGGAATAATAAATATCGATCGATTGAGCTTAATAGCAGTGGAATATTTTATAATAATATTAATAGCGCTGTTTGTGTAAAAAAAAAAAAAAAAAAAAATTATTGAGTATGCATTCGATGTTTCTGAAAGTATCAGGACAGCTAATAATTTTATTGTACAGAAATATCATCGGTTTATATTTAAATAATTAATTCGCATCATCGAACAATCGTTCGAATTCTCTCTCCTGCTTGTTTATATTTTTAATTTTCCCTTTTCAGTTAAAACTGCGAAATATATTTTAGGAATTTATTATCTCTCGATACAAAAATGCTGAAGCTGCTGAATGTATCTGTTTATTGATGCGTGAAACATCAATATGTAAAACGTAACATCAAAAATATCGCATCGAAACATTGCATTGTAACATAATGAGTTTTTAGTTATTCCCGTCATTTCCTGAATTTTATCCAATCAAATTTACATAATTAATTACCTCGTCAAGAGAATACCCAGTAATCTCATTAAAATTCATTCAAATGAATTAATTTCAATTTCTACGAATTATCTAATATTAGTTGATGCAAAGTCGATATCTCACATTGGACCTATTAACATGGTCTAAAATGCAAACACAACTGGGAAATATAAATATAAAATTAATTTTCTTTAAAAGAGATGGTAAAAATATACTCCGTGATGAATCGGAGTTGTGATATTTGACTGAAAATTTGATCAAAGGCCAAATGTAACTTATAACTTTTCAACATTACACATATTTTAACAACCAAGTTTTAAATTAAATTTGTCAAAGCTTAATACGTTCTCGTCATACAAGATTAAAATTTAATTCCAACAAAGTCTTGCAAGTCTGAATAAATTCGGTTATATAAAGTCGAAATTTTGCTAAGAAATACACACACACACACACACACACACACACACGCGAATAGATTTCAAATTTCAATACATATTATTTTACATATTATTTTTGTATAGCTTTTTTTTCTCGAGCTCTTCTCGGAAACCAGCCTATACCCAAAAACGGGGGAAAAAAAACATATTTTTACGGACGAGATCAATCATATATGTTCATTTATGACCGGTTGTTAAAGGCCCTACAGTTTACTAACGATGCTAACGGGTGTCGCGATGCAACGAAAGAGTCATCGTCGGCATACGAAAGTCGTACTCACAATAGTATACCTTGTGCAGGTCGATAAATAATCCTGCGGGGCCACCGCGCCGCCACCGTTGAATCCCGTATGTCGCGTGCACGTACATGGACCCGCGTACGTTGTGTGTGCGTACGCTTGTGTGGATATCCTTTGTCCCATGCGCGACGGTAATCCTATATCTTTCTCTCTCTCTCTTTCTCTCTCGCCCTCTTGTCGAACGAAGGACGAAGAGAAGCACGAAGAGGAGAATTTGCGAACGAAGAAGGCGGCAAAAGCCGAACGCACTTTATTATTTACGTATCCACATTGGCCGGCGAAGAAGAAGGGAACAGCGGACACACTCACTCCATTCGCGCATAAGAAAAAACGAGCGGATACAACGACGACGCACCGGCACCAACAACGTACGCACAACTCTCACTAACTTCACGCCGGTGTGTACGTGCGCAGGAGACAAGCACGCATATGTACACATACACAAACACTCGCGCTGTTCGGCCGTGTCGCCGGACGAGCCGAGGAGACCCGAACGGTCGCCGAAGATGTGCGAACGAATATACAAACACACGCGACGGACTGACGCTTATGTACACATACACACGCAACAAATCCACGCTCCGATATCGCCGTTATAGGGAGGAACAGATGCGAGATTTGTTAGAGAGAGAGAGAGAGAGAGAGAGCTGTTTCTCGCCATCACTTAATATTTCGTGTCACGAAAACGTTTTCGATATCGCGTTTACTTACGATCGTGTGTGTTTCGTATATAACGTCATACCGGCTTGAGCTCTTGGCGTTCACTGAGCCAACGTTCGCCCCTTCCATCGCGCACAATGCTGCCACCATTACCACCACCACTCGACTGACGCTTATGTACACATACACACGCAACAAATCCACGCTCCGATATCGCCGTTATAGAGAGGAACAGATGCGAGATTTGTTAGAGAGAGAGAGCTGTTTCTCGCCATCACTTAATATTTCGTGTCACGAAAACGTTTTCGATATCGCGTTTACTTACGATCGTGTGTGTTTCGTATATAACGTCATACCGGCTTGAGCTCTTGGCGTTCACTGAGCCAACGTTCGCCCCTTCCATCGCGCACAATGCTGCCACCATTACCACCACCACTCCTACTACCACTACCACCACCAATTCTACCAACGACGCCGCCGTTCGGTACCGCCGCTACGGCTGAGCGCGTGGTTGGCGTGATAGCTGCATTTGTCAGGATGATTCTTCCCTCAAGGGGAATATCGGCGCAATTGCAGCTTATGCAGTATTGAGTTTAGAGTTTGTATACTAAAATTGAAACACGGGAGAGAGATTAGACCCCCCTACGCATATAATATTGTATTGATTGAAGTGGAAAAACATTTTTTATATACCGAGAGAATAAAGATGAAAAATCCGATTTTTTAAATTATTATTGTTAACAACGCGATAAATGAATATGTTATGCACGATAAATACGGATGAGAGAATAATAAATTCAGATAAAACAATTGAATTCTCGTTAATAAGACAAGATAAAAATGAAACGAAATTATATATAATAAACTTTAATCGATAATCTAAATATACCGTTTTTATTATTATAACAACTAGATGTTAAAACTGTACGTGGAAAAGTTTTATTATTAGTATATTCGTACATTTTGCCAAATTCAAAAAATGAATACTGTACTAATATAATAATAAAACAAAATAAATAAAAAATTAAAATATATATAATATTAAATTATATAATAATATTAACTAATATAACAATAAAAACAAACTTGCTATTTTTTTCCAAAAGTCCAGATATGAAAAGACTTAAAACCTATTTTTAAAACGTTACCGGATGCTCGTTACACACGTAACTATTTCGCGTGTTATATGACATGGTCGAACAATAAACTATGCATTTACAACGTCGTAGTCTATCCATTAGTCTTCAACGAAAACTGTGAAACCCGTGATGATTCCGTGCCAGGAATTCGCCCGATGAATCTCGCACGAGTCTCTGGCCAGAAATAGCCTACGGGTAAGAACGAAAGGAAAACGTGTGGCGAGGAGGTTCAAAAGGAATCATTCTACCGGCACGCCTATTCACCGGTGCGACTAATTGCGCGATCTTTTGAGACGCCAAGAAGCAGAGAATCGAGATACACACTCGCAAACGACTCGCCACCAAAAGACGTTTCTCTCTAGATTCTAGTTACTACTACCAGCTTCAAGACAACATTTTTGAAATTCAAATTGCACGAAGTCTTCTCGGGATATAATAGCTCGCGTTCGCGCCACTCATTTAGCGTTAAATACGCCTGCCTAGTTTCGACTTTTATTTAGAAATTCGAAAAGGCTCTACAGTAGTTTTACGTAGATTAATTCTCGGCGGTATTAATGGTAAATTAGCTCAAAATGCGGCTATCGGGTCTTTCTATATTGTTCACTAATTTAGAGATAGCATTGAACATAAATGCGAGATAAAAGTCAGATAAAAATCGATGATTATATTGCTGAATAAACATACGGTTTATTTAATGCTAAGTGCCTTCGCCTAATTGGCTCATTCAAGAATTGAATACATGACATTGTTGATGGAAAAAATTGTTCGCAGATGTAACTGCAATTGCATTTATAGACATGTATAAAGATAGGCATCGGTTATATATAATATGTTAAATATCTTGAAAAAAAAATGTCATGTCATTTTTTCTTTTGTTATCTTTAGTATCAGAGGAAAAGTGCAACTATTAATTTATTGTAAAGTAAAAGAATATTATTTCAATTTTCATTTCACTTCTAGTTATTTTCCCTTTTTTTTTTATTAAAGTTTCACCCAATACTACAGAAAATATATGGCATATGTCTGAGTTTATCGTTTTATGTCTATGATAATATATGAGACGATGGTGTCATTTCGAGATAAGCGTTATATTGTTATTACAAATCATAAAATTTGGAATAGGTCTAAACTAGATATTCTCGAATATTTTATACTTTTTTTTTATATTTCAAGCTATATAGCTGATTGTTTATTGGATGACAATTTTCGTCTTAATATAAAGCCCATAATGCGGATTAAATTAAAAATATGCACTGTCAGTGGATTAATAGTCTTATAAGATTATGTGCAAACGTAAACTTATACATTGTCAATAAAAGAGTCAATAAAAGTATGCTAAATTTTGTCCGTTTCTTTTTCCTTTTCCTTTTTTCTTTTTAAAAGAAAGTTTGCTACACTTCAATTAACACTTTTCAGTTCATAGTTTAATTATAAAATTTAAATAAAATGTGATATGAAAAATAGACAGATAATTTATGATTAAAACGTGCAATAAAATTATATATACATTTATATTATGATGATCCGTTAAATATATAAAATCTTTTACAATCATATTGTATATGTATATCTATATGTATGTGTATAATCATAAAAGATTTTATTTGTTTAACGGATCATCATAATTTTTCATATTCTATTTAATTATTATTTTATTGTATCTATATTATTTGTATTTTATTGTATCTATATCATTTTAATCTTCAATTTTATTGTATCTATATCATTTGTATTTTATTGTATCTATATCATTTTAATCTTCAATAATTCACATAATGTTTCTTCTCTTTCCATTTATAAATAATTTACAAAATTATTTCTTTTTTATGCGCAGGACAATCGTCCTATTATTTCCAACTCACTGAATGATATCAATTGCTTTCGCGAATGAGAAGTCAAAATTTCGAACCCAATTTATTATAAAGATCCGCTTTATATATAATGAATGAAAGGGGAAGACAGTCGTAACGCCATTTAATAATAATCGACGGAAAGGTGCGGTCACTTTAATAACGTCCGTAAACATCAAATTACATGGACACGTTTTAAGGCTCTCGTCGCTTTTATAGCCTTCACCATATCTCGCACGCGGTTATGCGGCCTATAATGCGCGTTTAAATGCCAAAGGCGTCTTTGACCATTAAGCGTCGCGAATAAAGTGTGGAAAAATATGCGCGAGCGGGACTCAACGGCAAAGAAATTGCACGCGAAAACCTCCGAGCGTCCGTAAACGAGCGGAAAAGTTTTATGCTCTCTCTCCTTCTTCCTCTTTCCCGCAGGCGCACATACGAAAAGGGAAATGCATATTCGCGGAAACGCGTCGCTCGGGAAAACGTGAAAGTTCGTAGTTGGCGCACGTATTCGAAACTTGAAAAATATGTGGGACTCGGTTCCTGCCAGCCAGCAGGGTTCCCGACGATGCCATTCGCGGAAAATGAGTGCTCATCGTGGGCGATGGTCACTCCGCTAACAGTGTTTCACTTCTCGCCGCGTGTTGCACTTTTAACGAGGCATTTATCACCAGTCACTGGGAATTCCGCTACGTTTCACTGCGCGTACATTAAATTAATTATCGCGGGATTTTAACATAATGTTATGGTATCTTTTTAATAATTGTCTATATATAAAAAAGGACAAAAAGATCTTCATATGATTCAAATACGTAGATATTAAATAAAGAAAAAAAAAGATAATATCAAAAATTTATTGAAAAGCTCTGATTGCATATTTATTATCGTTACAGACGTAATACATTCTCTATAATTAAATATTTAATTTGAAATATTAATTTGTTTCAATTGCTTGCAATCTCGCATAGTTTTTTTCATGCCTTTGCAACAGCTCCATATAGCTACGTTCTTTAAATCTCAGAAAATGTTCTCACATCCATAACTATTTATCTTTGCACCTAATAGCGTGCGCGCATTGTCTTTTATGGTATTTGCCATAATGTGTTTGTACGGTGGAGCATCTCGTCTCGGTGAATCGTTCTTAGTGAGGAGAAACATAAAAGAGATTCCGCATTGACACGAATCCACGACCGACCCTCGACAATTACGCCTTAAACCTATATAGAACACCTGGTGGATCGATGCTGAGGGCGAGAGACCCTTCTTCGACACGCTTCGTCCTCGGTATTCATCGAGGGCGAATAAATTCGGAGCAGCAACGACGAAATCTCCGAAATCATACGTAGCAGTCAAGTCATTCTTTGTCGAAACTCGTTTCGACGAATTAACGAGAATTGCTTGGCGCACAACATGCACTTATTCATAAATTAGTTCTCACTTTATATCTCCCGAAAAATGATAAGCTAAAATCAATTAATTTTGTGTGTGAAGATTTTTCAATCTCTACCTATTAAGAGAAATTAAAAGATGGATTTTAAAAAGAATATATTTGCTCGGCACATTTTCAATAATTGATCTCGATGTAAAACAGTATTTTGTCCATATTTGTTATTAAACGTCAACGCAATTTGCAAAGGTTTATTAAAATATTAAAATATTTTTAGCAGTACGTTGAGATTCGACAACGTTAAAAAACCATTATTTTCCAGAGCGACGAAAGAGAAGAGCGACGATAAATCAATATTTAGAAAGCACTACGGACATATCTCACATTCAACGACAATCCAGCTTATCGCTGTTCACACAATCTATGTAACACGTATCGCGTATCGATAATAACATCTACCGACTCGATAATATCTACTCGACTATTTGTTTGACCGTAGTTATCACGTTTAATAAAGAGATATGAGTCGTCGACGGGCGATTGATTCGGTTCTGTTAGCATGAAAGAGCATAATGTAAAAGATACGATGTAAAAGTACCATCATCTTACATCAAATTGTTAACGTTTATTAGTCATTATTTTATTGTATCTATATCATTTGTATTTTATTGTATCTATATCATTTTAATCTTCAATAATTCACATAATGTTTCTTCTCTTTCCATTTATAAATAATTTACAAAATTATTTCTTTTTTATGCGCAGGACAATCGTCCTATTATTTCCAACTCACTGAATGATATCAATTGCTTTCGCGAATGAGAAGTCAAAATTTCGAACCCAATTTATTATAAAGATCCGCTTTATATATAATGAATGAAAGGGGAAGACAGTCGTAACGCCATTTAATAATAATCGACGGAAAGGTGCGGTCACTTTAATAACGTCCGTAAACATCAAATTACATGGACACGTTTTAAGGCTCTCGTCGCTTTTATAGCCTTCACCATATCTCGCACGCGGTTATGCGGCCTATAATGCGCGTTTAAATGCCAAAGGCGTCTTTGACCATTAAGCGTCGCGAATAAAGTGTGGAAAAATATGCGCGAGCGGGACTCAACGGCAAAGAAATTGCACGCGAAAACCTCCGAGCGTCCGTAAACGAGCGGAAAAGTTTTATGCTCTCTCTCCTTCTTCCTCTTTCCCGCAGGCGCACATACGAAAAGGGAAATGCATATTCGCGGAAACGCGTCGCTCGGGAAAACGTGAAAGTTCGTAGTTGGCGCACGTATTCGAAACTTGAAAAATATGTGGGACTCGGTTCCTGCCAGCCAGCAGGGTTCCCGACGATGCCATTCGCGGAAAATGAGTGCTCATCGTGGGCGATGGTCACTCCGCTAACAGTGTTTCACTTCTCGCCGCGTGTTGCACTTTTAACGAGGCATTTATCACCAGTCACTGGGAATTCCGCTACGTTTCACTGCGCGTACATTAAATTAATTATCGCGGGATTTTAACATAATGTTATGGTATCTTTTTAATAATTGTCTATATATAAAAAAGGACAAAAAGATCTTCATATGATTCAAATACGTAGATATTAAATAAAGAAAAAAAAAGATAATATCAAAAATTTATTGAAAAGCTCTGATTGCATATTTATTATCGTTACAGACGTAATACATTCTCTATAATTAAATATTTAATTTGAAATATTAATTTGTTTCAATTGCTTGCAATCTCGCATAGTTTTTTTCATGCCTTTGCAACAGCTCCATATAGCTACGTTCTTTAAATCTCAGAAAATGTTCTCACATCCATAACTATTTATCTTTGCACCTAATAGCGTGCGCGCATTGTCTTTTATGGTATTTGCCATAATGTGTTTGTACGGTGGAGCATCTCGTCTCGGTGAATCGTTCTTAGTGAGGAGAAACATAAAAGAGATTCCGCATTGACACGAATCCACGACCGACCCTCGACAATTACGCCTTAAACCTATATAGAACACCTGGTGGATCGATGCTGAGGGCGAGAGACCCTTCTTCGACACGCTTCGTCCTCGGTATTCATCGAGGGCGAATAAATTCGGAGCAGCAACGACGAAATCTCCGAAATCATACGTAGCAGTCAAGTCATTCTTTGTCGAAACTCGTTTCGACGAATTAACGAGAATTGCTTGGCGCACAACATGCACTTATTCATAAATTAGTTCTCACTTTATATCTCCCGAAAAATGATAAGCTAAAATCAATTAATTTTGTGTGTGAAGATTTTTCAATCTCTACCTATTAAGAGAAATTAAAAGATGGATTTTAAAAAGAATATATTTGCTCGGCACATTTTCAATAATTGATCTCGATGTAAAACAGTATTTTGTCCATATTTGTTATTAAACGTCAACGCAATTTGCAAAGGTTTATTAAAATATTAAAATATTTTTAGCAGTACGTTGAGATTCGACAACGTTAAAAAACCATTATTTTCCAGAGCGACGAAAGAGAAGAGCGACGATAAATCAATATTTAGAAAGCACTACGGACATATCTCACATTCAACGACAATCCAGCTTATCGCTGTTCACACAATCTATGTAACACGTATCGCGTATCGATAATAACATCTACCGACTCGATAATATCTACTCGACTATTTGTTTGACCGTAGTTATCACGTTTAATAAAGAGATATGAGTCGTCGACGGGCGATTGATTCGGTTCTGTTAGCATGAAAGAGCATAATGTAAAAGATACGATGTAAAAGTACCATCATCTTACATCAAATTGTTAACGTTTATTAGTCATTGCAAGGCAAAAGAATCCCAGTAAGCATTAAGTGAATGGCAGTAACACTGAGTTTTTTTTTTGTTTTTTTAATTTTCAATATAAAATATATATTTC
>NW_021853485.1:6280714-6283468 GCF_003651465.1 Formica exsecta
TTTTTTTTTATATTTCAAGCTATATAGCTGATTGTTTATTGGATGACAATTTTCGTCTTAATATAAAGCCCATAATGCGGATTAAATTAAAAATATGCACTGTCAGTGGATTAATAGTCTTATAAGATTATGTGCAAACGTAAACTTATACATTGTCAATAAAAGAGTCAATAAAAGTATGCTAAATTTTGTCCGTTTCTTTTTCCTTTTCCTTTTTTCTTTTTAAAAGAAAGTTTGCTACACTTCAATTAACACTTTTCAGTTCATAGTTTAATTATAAAATTTAAATAAAATGTGATATGAAAAATAGACAGATAATTTATGATTAAAACGTGCAATAAAATTATATATACATTTATATTATGATGATCCGTTAAATATATAAAATCTTTTACAATCATATTGTATATGTATATCTATATGTATGTGTATAATCATAAAAGATTTTATTTGTTTAACGGATCATCATAATTTTTCATATTCTATTTAATTATTATTTTATTGTATCTATATCATTTGTATTTTATTGTATCTATATCATTTTAATCTTCAATAATTCACATAATGTTTCTTCTCTTTCCATTTATAAATAATTTACAAAATTATTTCTTTTTTATGCGCAGGACAATCGTCCTATTATTTCCAACTCACTGAATGATATCAATTGCTTTCGCGAATGAGAAGTCAAAATTTCGAACCCAATTTATTATAAAGATCCGCTTTATATATAATGAATGAAAGGGGAAGACAGTCGTAACGCCATTTAATAATAATCGACGGAAAGGTGCGGTCACTTTAATAACGTCCGTAAACATCAAATTACATGGACACGTTTTAAGGCTCTCGTCGCTTTTATAGCCTTCACCATATCTCGCACGCGGTTATGCGGCCTATAATGCGCGTTTAAATGCCAAAGGCGTCTTTGACCATTAAGCGTCGCGAATAAAGTGTGGAAAAATATGCGCGAGCGGGACTCAACGGCAAAGAAATTGCACGCGAAAACCTCCGAGCGTCCGTAAACGAGCGGAAAAGTTTTATGCTCTCTCTCCTTCTTCCTCTTTCCCGCAGGCGCACATACGAAAAGGGAAATGCATATTCGCGGAAACGCGTCGCTCGGGAAAACGTGAAAGTTCGTAGTTGGCGCACGTATTCGAAACTTGAAAAATATGTGGGACTCGGTTCCTGCCAGCCAGCAGGGTTCCCGACGATGCCATTCGCGGAAAATGAGTGCTCATCGTGGGCGATGGTCACTCCGCTAACAGTGTTTCACTTCTCGCCGCGTGTTGCACTTTTAACGAGGCATTTATCACCAGTCACTGGGAATTCCGCTACGTTTCACTGCGCGTACATTAAATTAATTATCGCGGGATTTTAACATAATGTTATGGTATCTTTTTAATAATTGTCTATATATAAAAAAGGACAAAAAGATCTTCATATGATTCAAATACGTAGATATTAAATAAAGAAAAAAAAAGATAATATCAAAAATTTATTGAAAAGCTCTGATTGCATATTTATTATCGTTACAGACGTAATACATTCTCTATAATTAAATATTTAATTTGAAATATTAATTTGTTTCAATTGCTTGCAATCTCGCATAGTTTTTTTCATGCCTTTGCAACAGCTCCATATAGCTACGTTCTTTAAATCTCAGAAAATGTTCTCACATCCATAACTATTTATCTTTGCACCTAATAGCGTGCGCGCATTGTCTTT
The DNA here is from genome assembly GCF_003651465.1 of Formica exsecta. Taxonomy (NCBI): domain Eukaryota; kingdom Metazoa; phylum Arthropoda; class Insecta; order Hymenoptera; family Formicidae; genus Formica; species Formica exsecta. The sequence goes on from NW_021853485.1 coordinate 6,282,437, forward strand.
TATGGTATTTGCCATAATGTGTTTGTACGGTGGAGCATCTCGTCTCGGTGAATCGTTCTTAGTGAGGAGAAACATAAAAGAGATTCCGCATTGACACGAATCCACGACCGACCCTCGACAATTACGCCTTAAACCTATATAGAACACCTGGTGGATCGATGCTGAGGGCGAGAGACCCTTCTTCGACACGCTTCGTCCTCGGTATTCATCGAGGGCGAATAAATTCGGAGCAGCAACGACGAAATCTCCGAAATCATACGTAGCAGTCAAGTCATTCTTTGTCGAAACTCGTTTCGACGAATTAACGAGAATTGCTTGGCGCACAACATGCACTTATTCATAAATTAGTTCTCACTTTATATCTCCCGAAAAATGATAAGCTAAAATCAATTAATTTTGTGTGTGAAGATTTTTCAATCTCTACCTATTAAGAGAAATTAAAAGATGGATTTTAAAAAGAATATATTTGCTCGGCACATTTTCAATAATTGATCTCGATGTAAAACAGTATTTTGTCCATATTTGTTATTAAACGTCAACGCAATTTGCAAAGGTTTATTAAAATATTAAAATATTTTTAGCAGTACGTTGAGATTCGACAACGTTAAAAAACCATTATTTTCCAGAGCGACGAAAGAGAAGAGCGACGATAAATCAATATTTAGAAAGCACTACGGACATATCTCACATTCAACGACAATCCAGCTTATCGCTGTTCACACAATCTATGTAACACGTATCGCGTATCGATAATAACATCTACCGACTCGATAATATCTACTCGACTATTTGTTTGACCGTAGTTATCACGTTTAATAAAGAGATATGAGTCGTCGACGGGCGATTGATTCGGTTCTGTTAGCATGAAAGAGCATAATGTAAAAGATACGATGTAAAAGTACCATCATCTTACATCAAATTGTTAACGTTTATTAGTCATTGCAAGGCAAAAGAATCCCAGTAAGCATTAAGTGAATGGCAGTAACACTGAGTTTTTTTTTTGTTTTTTTAATTTTCAATATAAAATATATA
>NW_021853485.1:6283606-6298595 GCF_003651465.1 Formica exsecta
ATTAAAAATAATAGAGTAAGAAAAATATATTAAATATATTAAAAGAATTCGTTTAAAATATATTCGATTTAAAAGTAAAAGAGATAAGATTTAGATTCTCTTTCGCATAGTAAAAGCCTTTTTATCTTCAATCGCTTACAATTCTAAAGCCACATACACTCACACGCACACATACACACACATTGGTGCTTTCATACATTTTTCTTAAGAAGACTTCGAATTGATTGAAGAACCCGCAGACAAACAGAAGTGCGATGAACCCAGGACCCCACACATATAATGACGAATCGAGAGGGGAAAGGGGAGGAGACGCCGCGGAAGACACGTGCACGAATCGATCTAAAATGGCATTCGCGATACGAAATACCTATGGTTATCAACATCACATGAATAATGAAAGACTTTGCAAGTCTCTCTTTCATTTTTTCTTCCTCTGTAATTTCCAGATCCTTATTCTATTACTGTTCATACATAGATAAACTATTGTAAAAACATTATTACGTGTAAGGTATTGCGTACGCGAAAAATCAAACGTAAACATCGGCGTTAATTCTCCCGTGCATTCTTCGTGCATAATTTATCATCGGCTTTTTACACGTAACTGTGACTTCCCGGCATGTCGCGCGATCGTATACTCGTACGTATTTAAATAGAGATACCCAATGGGCACTGCCGTGATCATTAGCAAAGCAAGCGTATATAATTGGGTACTTTACCTATCGTCATTTTCGCAAAGAATGCATTCAAATTGCTTGAAAATCCCATTGATACGCAGGTGAATGTTATCTTATTATCGTTATTTCTAATATTAATTTATGAGAAAGAGAGAGAGAGAGAGAGAGAGAGAAACACGATATTTCATCTATAAAATAAATATATCACTGGCGCACTTTTGCTTCTCGCATATCCAGAAATACACAATTTATCTCACGTATCACCTACAGAATCTATCTCGTATTCTGTCGTAGAATATAAAATAGAATCGTCTAAAATATACGAATTTTAGAAGAGCGTTACGGAAAAAACAGTTCAATAAAACTTCAACGTATCCCGTATCAAAGATAGTAGTCTGAAGCAAACCAGCACCGTTACAAGAGATTTTTCTGACGCACGATCGTGAAAGACGCTCCGCTTCCTACGAAACTATTCTCCAATATCTCCTCGTCTCTTTTATCTCATGTAAACCTTCGGTTTACAAACCTTTCGGTTAGAGACGCTTCCGTTTCCGAGTGCTGAAAGCGCGCGAGACACAGGAGGAACTTGGTTTCTCGCTTAACTATCGCTCGCGCGGAATAAGACAAACTTTTGCCGTGAATTCATTTCCACGCCTGTCAGAACAAGAGAAACATTCTCCCGGCGTCTTCTACCTTTCTCAACCTCCCTGCCGCTTACGGGGGACAAACCGAACAGCTGTAAGTATATTTCCGCAACGAGAGAGGTCGTGCTCTTTTGTCGTATATATAAAGGTAATCTCATAAAGATATTTTTACAAAAAATATCTCAAGATCCGCTCATAAATCGCCTTCGTGATAGAAAGTTTCGAAAAGAAAAATCTCGACGACGCCGGTCACGATGATATTTCCTTACCTGCACTGATAGGAATGTTCAATAATATTATCAATATGTCCATATTTCCAGGTATTGGCATGTATCGACATGTTCTGTTTGATATCTTAGCAAAATTTCGTATGTCCTGCAAATACTACTATATCTATGTATATCAATCTATGTATATTATAATGTACACACTACTACATATACACACCAACAAAATATGAAATATCAATATTGCTAATTAACTAGAAATAATAAACACTTTAATTCTATTATATTTGTATATATATTTGATATTTTCCTTTTTGTATATATATGCGCGTTAGATATTTTCAAAAAATCGTAAAAATTCTGATTAAACACGCATATAGTAATTTCCTGATTAAAAAATATTTATTGATTTCTCCGAAGCAAACATCGATATTCCCTTCGATATTTGTGTCAATATAAAGTCAATACAGCACTTAGCAGGTTGAAAGGATATTCCGTAATGGACAAGCTTTCAAGTGATTCGTCGGCAAGAGCGTTTAAATACAATAATTACGATCGTTCGATTCCGAATGGAAACGCGTGAATATACGAACGATCAATCTCGTAGCATAGCTGGAAAGAGCAGCAATATCTGGGATTTTATGTAATAAACCGGTCGGCGAGTCAGTTTAATGCCACGCTTCTGCATCTACCGTCGTTGACAAGGATCGCAATTTTTGCAAATATTATATGATTATTGCGCGATGATTGCTTCAGAGAAATCAATTCGTCGTTACAAGGGAAACAACATAATTATCGCAGTTGCACCGCAAATAATCAGTTTTAATATTTTTTTTTCCTACAATGATACTCGCAACATCCATTATGCTGTTACGAAATTACTAGATATTAAAACTTGAAAAAATTAAAATAATTGCCAATCAAATTGTTGATTAATATAAATATGTATTTATATCTGTAGATGTATTTATTCAGAATGCTTATGAAAGAAAGATTTATTATTTATCTGCAGCATAACATTATGCAGAGCAAATGGAATATTATAATATTATATTTCCATATTTTTATTCATGAAAATATGCAGACTAAAAGTTTTTAAATTTATACAATTCGAATATGATTTACATAAAATAATAAATAATACAAAAAAATACAATTTAAGTGCAATATCATCGATTTTGTCAATTTTAGATACATCAGATAGATTTTATCAATTTTGAAACGAGATAACGTTTCTAAATATACAAGTGATTTATTGACACAAGTGATGTTATTAGCTGTAATAAGAAATTGGCGACGAAACCAGTCAAACCACTTTGCTGATTCATGAATTCGAAAAAGTTACTAAGAAAATAATACTTTGCGATTATATATGTAAAATTATAATTTTACTTTTAATATTTACATTGAATACGATTTAATATTATCTGATGGTTACGGATAACACACACATTCGAGGATTTCTACATCTATAATATCTCTAACCAATTAAATATCTACTTTATGTGAAATATGATACTTTCCATTGCATGTGGCATGTTTCGAAGTAATCGATGAAGGAATCATATTTGTATTCGAAATAAACAGATTTACATTATAAATTTAAAGTAAAAATAGACATGCCTGTTTGAGATAAATATTATGTATTTGGAAAATAATTTTTTTCGCATAATATTGTACTATCGGGCTCGCTCGGTGAAACCGATTCTTTCAACAGTTCGATCGTATTATAAAGCACCAAATCCCGACCGATAAAGCTTTTCTGATGTAAGTTCGTCGTGTAATAATATCTCATGTTCGTATATGCGTGTTTTCTTGTGTAATCTTGTACGTGTACGCGTATAATACGTATAACGCACCGCCCGCTCGCTCGTCATAACTTGCAGCAGCATTATAAGTTATATAGGGGCCGCAGATGTGCCTGCCGCGATTGATCCTATTACTATCGTCCTAGGCATCTATCTGTCACGTCTACGATCGATACCAGGAGGCCAGGAGGAATCTCCATTAAACACGGCCTAGAGCAGAATCGTGTACACATCTGACGGAGCAAACTGCCGCTTCATTAAGCGGGAGAAGAAGCTACGAGGCACGAAGAAGGATCTTATTGGATGGGGAATATATACGAATGACATTACTTAAAGTGTAAAGGAGATTATCTCATAAGTGTCTCCGTTAAGACCAGTATCGTACATTATATAATCCGAGATATCGATTTGCTTCAATTACCTCGACAGAGTTTCTAAAAATGTTTCTAACAATGAGTTAGAATTTTTGGCAAAAAATTTCATTTTTATTTATATATAATTTAAATAGTTTTTTTAAAATTAAGAATTATTAACAAAAAATGCGCGATATTTTTAGATTTTTATATCTTCAAATCAGGTTAATCAAGATATTATACGTATTCGTATCTAAACAATTGTAAAAAAATCTTTTCTCTTTATTTGTTAAAGAGAAATCTACTGCAAACTAAATAGTCCATAGACACAAAGTATGGCACGGAATATCCTATACAAGTATAAATTTACAAGGACAATATTTGTCGGGTACACAAAAGCTTTCAAGCAATCTTCCTAGACTCGGCTTTCTCTTTTCTCTGTGTCTCGTTTTATCCAGAGAAAGTATAAAAAAGACAGAAAAAGAGAAAGAAAGAGAAAAAGAGAAAAAGAGAAAAAGAGAAAAAGAGAAAGAAAGAGAGAAAGAGAGAAAGAGAGAACGTAGATAAAAATAACAGACGTTAAGACAGTTTCATCAAACTAAGAAAATGGAGTCTTTCCGACCTCAACATGCCTAAGATTAACAAAGATTTTTGTTTCCCTCCGGGGGAAAACCTTTGCGTCGACTGCACTTATCGAACACACACCACCACCCCGGCACGGTGCACGGGGTGCGGAACAGAGTAAAGCAGAGCAAAGCAAGGAACAATACCTATATAGTCGTCGACGGGGCGGTGAGCCGGTGAGAGAGAAAGAGAGAGAGGGAACCCCAATGAAGTTTATCCAGCGCGTATATCCCCGTTTACGTATCCTTTGTCCGTGAGGTAATCCAATGGGAGGGACGAGAAGCAAGAGAGAAAGGGACGACGAAATGAGGGAGACAACGGGAGAAATGGAAGAGGAGCGAAGAGGAGAGAACGATGGAGCAGCAGAGGACCGGCAGTTTTCACGTTACGCGCATGCGTGCGCGGTTTCATTCGTAGTGATACATATGTGTGGATAGCTCTCTCTCTCTCTCTCTCTCTCCCTCTCTCTTCGTGCCTGGATCTGTAGAGGCGCCGCTACTCCAACAGCATCCGTATCCGAGGAATACAACACAACCAGTCGCGCATCTCTCCGTCGATTGCGTTGTCGTGTATGTGTAGGCAGTTCGGTATACAAAAAAAAAAAAACCACGCACACACAGAGGCACGCACATGCGGTGATAACAAACGTTAAGAGTACGCAAAAGTATCGTCACTATTGCGCAACACGATTGTAACCCGACAGAAGCACACACATACGTGACGTACACGCACTCCAAAGAGACGAAGGAGAGTGTGTATACTTCACATATACGTACTACATAGAGATGTAACACACACACGCGCGCGCGAGCAAATAGGATTTCCCGGTGGAAGTCGTCGGCTCCTGCTGCACTGTTGAACGATTCTCGCGACACCGGAAATCATCGGGCGAATCGAGTCACGGACAACAAGCCATCGGCTACGTCGATCAGCGTTTCATCGACGTTGGGATCAACACCGGTTCTCTTATTGCGAGTCTCTCTCTCTCTCTCTCTCTCTCTCTCGCATCGATGGTTCGAGCGCTTGGCGTTTACTGAGGCATCGCCGGTCCCCTCCAACGCCGGCGGCCAATACGACCCGGCAGTGGCGTAGCATGCGGAGGATAAGTCGCTCTTGCTTTAATAAGGAGATATTTTGATTCGGAGATATACGAAATATTTTTGGACTATTGATTGAACTTGGTATATTGTTGAAATATAATTCGAATATATATTTGAAAAAATAAATCAAATATACGTTTGATTGTCGAGCTATAAATAGAACATAACACGGTAACATAATATAAACCTTTAACGAATCCGGTTTCCTTAGAGAAAAAAATGTTGGTAAAAATAGGAAAATAGTTGGAGCATTGATATAACATTGTTCTACGTACGTCAAAATAGAAAATATCTTCGATTGATGTAAAAATAACAATGGTAAAAGGTTTTTTTCCTCCTGTAAAGGCTATTTGCGTTTAGAGATAAGAAGATAATTAAAGTATTGATAAAACATGTCAAAATGAAAAATACATTTTTGTTATCAGGCTATCAGTAAGTATATTCGAAGAAAACATGTTTTTATATGACACAAGTATGATGTAAAAAATGACATAAAATGGCATAAAAAATTTGACATATATATATAATGTAAATGAGATATATTTTTAATACACGTTGTTATGTAAGCCAAAATAAGAAATCTTCAGATTATATTTCAAGTCATATATAAATATACTATGAATGGATATTTTTAAACTTTCTACAAGATTAATTAGAGTATACAACGCGATAGCGATTTAATGAACAAGAGAAAGCTGTCCTCCTCGCCTCATTGTCAGCAATATTTCAAAATTCCTCTTTCCGACATCCGATATAGGTTTCAGATATATTATAACGTAATTTGAAACAAGATATATACTTGGAAAATTTATTACGTAACACACACACGCACACAATATTCTAAGATTAATAAAATCTATAATGCCATAATAGATAAGAAACAAGCAAACTTTTCACATTAAAAAAAAATTAGATTACAGTATGGTGATAAGATTTTATACGTGAATCTCTTAAGAAACTCGATATATTCTCCATAAATATTGTCTAAATCTTAAGATATTATCCGGCAGTGGCGTCGCGAGACGCCAAATCTTTTGTGTAGTACAAAGGAATTTGAAGCTACCTCTTTGCAACATCGGCCAACTTCCCATATTGTGATTCGGATATCTGATTTATCAATCGTTTGAAGGAATCTCAATGTATATTAGGTTCTGAACGGATATACTATAAAGCCGATACGGACCGAGAATGGCGGAGCGAAAGTGGGACGTGTCTCTCTAACAAGAATATATTTGAAGTTATTCCACTCTGGTATCGACGAGCTCGATATGTATATTGCAATATTGTTCAAAAATAAAAGCTATCTTTTATTTGTGTAAAGAAAATTCAATTTATCCAGATAATGAACGAATACATTATTTAAATCCCGATACTTTTCGATCTCTTCTTGCAAATATTTTTAGATAGGGATACAAATATGTTAAAACAAGGTATGAATGTATTTATTGAAATCAATCTACAATGCAGATAAACTGTTAACAAGAACATTTCTTTTATTGCCATGATAAATTGAGTTTCATATTAATATAATTGGAATCTCTTTTATCGCGTTAAACGATCTAAATTTGCCGATGCAATTATCGGTCGTTTTAAAGATAACGCGGACGTATCAAAAACTAATTGCTTTTCAGATCAAATTTCATCGATTTCATTTAAATAGGCCTGTGCAGATATTTAGATAAAATCAGACTCGCGAAATTACATTTTTCAAAAGTAGCTTACTTAACGGTGTATTCTGCATAGTAAATACACGAAATGACACTCTACAAATGCTTTCGACTATGATTGCCCGTCAAGATCATTAAAACGATGCCAGACTGAGGCGAGAAGAACAATTTAACAACGGGTTTATGCAAACCCTCTTACACGTTCACCGCAGTTTATCTCGCTTTATTTAGAACATGTTGAGAGCATCTGTTCGTGGTTAGGACACACCAACGTCCTACAAAACTGCGTTCTACACTAAATGAAACGTGGCTTAACGATTCGACGCCGCTGCCACACGACGGTATCGATATAGTTCCATCTACGTTGGATATACGCGCGGTCTTTTATAAATCCATCCGGATCTACCTGCTTTCCTGTAAGCAGAACTCAACAAAGAGAGTTCCTTTCATCATCGTCTACCCGTATTGCTTCTATTGTACCTCCATGATCGCACCTTCCCACTGTGTATATATCCGTCCTTCTTTCTCTCGCCCTCGTATTCCCCCTCGCTATCCTTCACTCCATTACCTCATATCGCCCTTTTCGTCATCTCATTTTACCAGTGCTCTATCTCTCGCACTTTCCCTTTATCGTATATATAGGGGATTTGATAATTGGTAGAACAATCGAAAGAGAACAATTTAAGAAGAGGGCGAGAGAATTCTAAATGCCTCGGAGTCGACTTATCGTGTGCTACATTTGTATATTTTTATAAGAAAAGCAAACAAGAGTTTATTCGTTCCTCGTATACAGCTTTAATATTTAGGATTGCGCGAATTTTTCGGTTTTCCTTTCATCCGCGGATTCTTTGATCAACTTGGCGTTGAATCTAAATTTTTAATTTATGTCCGCGCACAGATGCAAAAAGTAATAATAATTCTAAAGCATTCTATATAATCCATAAAATAAATCAACATTGCATGATTAATCTCGCATTATTATAAATAAAGAATATTAATCCTTTTCATATATTTAAACACATTTCGTGTAACGAATATTTCCTGAAATGCTTTTCAGATAAATTAATAACGAATTATTTCATATAGTCCCTCTCAATAACAAATTTAATTTGATCACCCCCCGTTCCCTCTCGAAAATCGAGATGAGCGCGAGTGTTTTTGCATCCTCCCTCGTGGCGTTCACGAGCACGCTTCGCGATCAATCTTGTTTCGAGGCGGTGGAGTGGTCTCTTTATCGTGTCGGCACGAAGGAAAAATTGGAATCATGAGAAACGCGCCGCGCCGCGAAGCGGGTAAAATAAGACGAGGAAGATACGGCGATGCGATACGCGTCTCGAACCGACTGCCATTTATTTATTTCAGCCGCGCCACGCCGCGCCGCAGCGAGGAGAGTCGATCATTCTCAATTAACGCTCCCCCTCGTGACCGCCGCTAAATTATACCCGTCTCGTACCTTCTGTCTGCCTTCCGCGTGGGCGTCGCGTGTTTATTAATCTCCGCGCGTTGCGCTGCGCGTTAATTGCCCGTAAATGAGACAGAGAGTTGCGTTCGTTGGCGCTCGATGAGCTCAATGGCTACCGCGATTCGGCATAAATTCGTAATTAATGGGCTTATTTCCGCAACAACGCGTATCTTTCACATTTGTAAATCGAGGCAACCTTAAAATTAGATTTATTTTTATTTATATGCAAATGAAATGATAATAAAATAGTTATTTAAGTTAAATAATTATTATTGTATCTTTCATTTTTGATTTTAAAAAAAGTAGATCTATAAAAATAAAAAAAATGGTTTTTGTCAGCTTGTTAATATATTCACATTCTTATGTATTTCATGTTATTTTCTTTTTCCTTTTTTTTTTTTACTTTATTAGCACTATTTTTACGCGTACTAATTGATTTCTTTTAATTCAATAAACAGCTCGCAAGACAAATTTTTCAAACAATTGAATACATAAGTTACATCGACTCTCTCAGTGAGTTCTTCTACTTTCTATTCATGATACTTTACACCAATTTACAGAATGGACGGTAATTCATAATAACGGTAGTCGACTTATATTCTAGCATCTCTGAGCTTCGCTACCGTACCATAAGCGTAATGCAATGAGGATGCATTAAAGGCAGCGGCGCATATTCAAATCACGTCGCGGTCGATAAATATGTAGTGAGCTCGTACATTCTGACAATAAAATACTACACTCCGTGTAGTTGATTCGCTCTGCGAGGTAAAGGTGATAGAGCGAATAATAAGTACAAGTAATAAAAAAAAAATTATATTTTTAAACTTTTATCTCGAAATTTTTAAAAAACTATTTTAAAAGCCTGAAAAATAAATAAGTTTCGATTTACACATACATGGAAAATTGTTCCAATCTTTTGTATCGCTTTTCAACCGCGATCAAAAAAGATAATTGAATCAAACTACTCCGCATTTTTCTGCAGTTTCAAATTTTGTTGAATTCATCCGTACTTCTCTTGTCGAGACTAACACAGCAAAAGAGGGAACATGCGGTGTCGCGTTTGCACTAACGAGAACATTCATAAATTCAACCGGCTTTTTTTTATTTTTTACACAAATGGGATTCACGGATTTACGAGGCGAGCATCGGATATTTGATATTGATGTCGTTACACCGTTGACATTTTATCGCGCATGCACATGTCACGGTTTATTATCGATAAAGAAGGGCAGAGAAAAGGACCTATTTGTACAACGGCAATTATAATTTTTCATCCGACGTGTATTTCGATCGACGTGCAAACTGCATGTTCGACGACGCGATAAAATCGATGAAGACCTTCGACTCGCGCCGATATAAATCACAGAAACGACTCCAGATGTTGCTTGCACCTTATAATGGCTCTCGACTGCTTCTAATAACCTTGCTCCGGTATAACTGGAAATAAATTGTTCGGAAGCGATCGTTCTCCTTCGGGTATCGATGCCGCTCGTCAAACGCAACGGTCGCTATTGTGATTTAATTCCGAGAATGCGCACAAAAGATAACACAGAGAAGTACGTGAATCGATAATTTCTAATATTTTACGCAAAAAAAAAAAAAAAACATTTTAATGAGACTATATATCAGTTTATAACAAAAATCTCATCAGAGAGAACAAGAAAAATATATTAATCAAATAACGGTATAACAATGTCAATATATATTCCACATAAAAATATATATCCATGTGACAAATTTTAATTAAATGTAAAAACTTTGGAATACAAGAAGATTGCGTTCTCGACGGAAACGTTCTCGACCCAAACACTAAAAGTCGAGCTAAAATACAGGACATTCTCTCGAATATACAGGACATCTGGCAACGCTATCTCGTAGCGTCTTCTCTCGTCCTGCGCTCCCGACGAAGGTTTCCTATCTCTCTCTCTCTCTCTCTCTCTCTCTCTTTAGAAGCCATTAAAGATCTTACCGTGCAACGTAGTTGTGGAAGGATGAAAATTGCCGCGGCACGGAAAAGAGAGAAAGAAGCTCTCCGCCGTTAAGAGAACTTTCAACGTGTCGACTTCTTCCGTGAATCGCGCAACGAGGTTCTGTTAAACTGCTCCTTTGTCTAGTGAACTAATAGCGAAACCGCCGACGGGAAAAATGTCGAACGTAAACTTCTTCACGAAAATGCGCGCGCGGATTCTCTTAAAAATACTAATAAACTCTCTCGGTTAAGTAAAAATAGAGAATATCAATCAATGGAATCAAAATTCATTACAAGCCTTTCGTAAAAATCAATTATAGATCTGTTGAAAATTGTCAAGTTTTCCTAAAATTCAATTACGTTTTAATTACAAAAAACTAATTATGATATTTTCAATTAACCATTCATCAATTATAATTAAAAACTAACATAATATGTTTTAAAAATTAATCGGTAAAATAATGCCGTTTTATTATAAAGCGTAATAATGCTTTCGAAATCATATATATTGAAAGAATATTGAAAGGCAAGCAAGAAAAACAATCTATATAAACATCACGTAAACGATATCGAGAGAAATTAAATAGAAGTAATTCGAGATTGCAACTACAAACATTTACTTATCCTCACCTTGAAGTCGCGACTTAATTTTCTTGTCTTTGGTTGGGAAAATAACGGTGCATTATCCTTTGACATCCTGAATCTGATCTTTAAGTGAAGAAGCTTCATCCTCTCTTCTCCGGAAATTGTTTCATCTTCGCCAATGTCTCGACTGCGAACATAAAATTTGAAACTCATGTTTAGATAGTTAAGTGAACAAAAATCTTCATTAAAAATTTTCTTTTCTATCTTCTTTTCGATCGCTGACAATTAAAGTAAGAAAATTCAAATTTTATTCCTTCTCAATCTTTCCTCTTTAATTTGTTGCGACCTTTTACGTTAACCTTTAATATTACGAAAATTTTTTAATTTACCTTTAAATTAAACTTGCGCTTAAAATACAAAATTAATAGATATTTCGAGTTTAACTGTTAAAGTGGACAAAATTCTGGATTTTGAAGTTTCGATTGAGAACTCTATATATTAACAAGGTAGGGAAACAAGTTTGTAACTGCTCATGAGTTGTCCGCAACAAGCTGTTCGCAAACTTCGGCACGAATAAATTGAGAATACAGGTCGTGACCAGTTTACGCCTGACGAATCAAGTGTGCGCGAACTTCAGTTGTGGCCATATTTGGAATAAAGCCGCGATCAGACGATGAGAGAGTTTGCTCGCAAATATTCATATAAATTTGCTACCATCGCTTGCTATTTGTAAGTGTATGAATTTATTCTCGAAACGAGCGAGTCGTGTCGCTTGAATAATAATGTGCTTTTATCTCATTCAACCCGAGTCAAATAAATTTTAAGAATCGTTTCACATTGTAACGTTAACATCACATCAAAATATTTTTCTGACTTAAATGTTGATCTAACTATTTATAAACAGTCGGTAATGGAAGGAATTTATAGATAAATTTTACTTTGTAATTTTTTAACTTTATCAAATATATCAGAATAATATAACCAAATATATGAATTGTCATTCGATAATCATAATCTCATTAATTCGATTGCGAAAATACATAATAATGGTGTTTTGCATAACGCAAATAAATATTAAATTTGATGACATAATGTTGCGCATATATGAACGAATATTTCTATCGATGCATTCACGTCTTATAAGTTAGCGGAACAAAATGAGCAGAATCAATTTTAATTAATATTTTTATTTGTTGCTCATTTGTTGCTAAAAAGTTGCCAAAAAAAAAAAATTTGTTGCTCTGTAAGTTTTTAAAAAAAATGATGTTCCGCTAAAGGAAGATTAAGTTAGCGGAACAATATATATATAGCAACAAAATTGTACATAACAATAATATAAGAATTTGTTGCTAATTTGTTGCTCTCGAAATATGCAAGTTCCTAATTTGTTGCTTGCAAAATAAGTATTGTATAAATAATGCCGGAAAGCCGCACAGCGTGCAAACTTACAAGAGTAAACTATCAGAAAAAATTTTGTTGCTCGCTTAAATTTGGTACTGACGTATTGTCTGAATTTGTTGCTCTCGAAATATGCAAGTTCCTAATTTGTTGCTTGCAAAATAAGTATTGTATAAATAATGCCGGAAAGCCGCACAGCGTGCAAACTTACAAGAGTAAAGTATCAAAAAAAAATTTGTTGCTCGTTTAAATTTGGTACTGATATATTGTTTGAATTTGTTGCTCTCGAAATATGCAAGTTCCGAATTTGTTGCTTGCAAAATAAGATAATAATAAATAATGCCGGAAAGCCGCACAGCGTGCAAACTTACAAGAGTAAGCTATCAGAAAAAAATTTGTTGCTCGCTTAAATTTGGTGCTGACGTATTGATTGAATTTGTTGCTCTCGAAATATGCAAGTTCCTAATTTGTTGCTTGCAAAATAAGTATAAATAATGCCAGAAAGCCACATAGCGTGCAAACTTACAAGAGTAAACCACCAGAAAAAAATTAATTAGAATTGATTCTGCTCATTCTGTTCCGCTAACTTATAAGACGTGATGCATTCACGGAAGCTAACAATATCGTGAACGTCGAGCGGATTTTAATTATGACGACAGAATTACGAGCAAAATATAGTCGCCGTTTGCAAGATCGTAGCTTCTCGGAAATCAGCGGCTATTTGCTGCTAAATTACTTTCGTACGTGATACCTCAACATGTGTTCACGTTCGCACTCATACACGTATTCATTCGTTACACCGATATCGACCAAGTAGCGGAAATTGTACGACAGGTAAGGATACCGTTCCGAATGCAAAACATTAAACTGTCGGCAATGAAAACTCGTCGAAGAATACTTTTCCGTTTTACGACCTCGTGATTACGTTCGTACCGCGGCAAAATGTCTTTCGGATTCTTTTACTCTCACAAGTTAAATATTTTCCAGGCTTAACGAGATTTTTCCTGTGAATCGGAACTCCGATGTAAACCGTTTGCTCTCGTAGCCATCGAATATTTTGCGACATCGAGTCCCAATGAAAAGACAAACACGAAGATAAACGAGGTATGCTGTTTCAAAAATTGAACGGGCGAGATTTAGCGATGAGAGAAAATAATTTTATTTACGCATTGCAGATGTAATTTCACTGACATTAGTTTCGCGCTGATCGTGTTCAAATATATATATATATATATATATATATATATATCATAGGTTTATCTCAAAAGAGAGATTATTACTTAGAGAGTACGATATGAAACTACAAATTTGCAGAAATCGAAATATTACAATATCATTATCGCGTATAAATATCAGTTTCGCTCGCTATTATTGCAATGTACTCACCGAAATTATGCCGGTTTTAATACTTGCTTATCATCACACAACACTGTATCAATACGAACGCAACACTTCGCTGCAGTCAAATGATTGGCAATCGCGCCACACGGCTCATCGATATGTAAAATTATTCGTAAATATGGATTATACGTTACTCGAATGCACGAGTATTCCATAAACAGAAGCTCGCCAGCGTATGTATATCGATAGTGAGTAAAGCGCGATATACACGTAACAGGCGCGCGTGCATACAAATATACAACAACGAGTTTCATTCTAAAAATTCAATCTATTCTCTCGCGTATATGGCTGCTTTGCTCTCGGTGGCCGCCCGCGCGCCAGAACGATTGATTTTTGCCGCAACTTTCCAACAAGAGCCTCCGAGTAATTACGTACCGTTCACGTTTAATGGGAGCGACATTATTGGATACTCGTTACTCCGATATTCATTCCCGGCCCCGCGTTATGATCGAGGAACGCCTTCTTTTCGCGCGAGTTTCGTCGTTGAATCTCAACGCTAAAAAATGAGCTTCTTTGTATTTGCGCTAACGTGTAAAATCGGTATATATACGTGATACTTGGAACTTATTTCGTCATACATTTGCAAGCAATAGAAACAATTATTTAATCTTTGGAGTCGACTTTTTTTCTTCACATATTTAACTTTGCGTAAATCGCCCGCTTCCATAAATTGTCAATTCTAGATAATTAATTGTAAACTTCTTGATCGACTTAATTGAAGCAAGACGACGAGTCTCCCGATTTAACCAACGTTCAATGAGACGCGTTTCTCGTGACGCGTAATTCAACCCACTCGATGCATCTGACAATGAGCGTTAACGACGACGACGACAACGACGACGACGACGACGATGATGACAAACCGTTGTTCAACTCCTAGAAAGCCCGGTTAGGTCGAGCAGAGGCCGCGGTCTTAATTTATGCGCAATCGTTCGGCCGGTCGATTTATTTGTTTTATAAGCCGCCTGTAATTGGCCACTGACAGCAGCTGTCCCGAGACCGGCTACAATATTCGCGATACATTATTCATGCCGCGACGATTCTCTTCTCTCCCGGCAATCCCCCCCCCCCCCCCCC
>NW_021853485.1:6298934-6330528 GCF_003651465.1 Formica exsecta
CCAGAGCTCATCTAACTTGAGCTCGTCTCGCCTGTCTACGACTCGCGCGTGTGATACAACCAACTGCTTTCCTACGACACGCTGTATCGCCTCGTTCCATGCACACCACCTCTTCATACTTTTTACGCTCCTTTTACCGGAGCTTGTAAGCGCATTGCGTTTTCAACACAAGTTAATCTTTGTAATATCAGCTCGGCCGTCTCCCATAAACTCGACACTTTGTACACGGAGAAAAGTATCGTTTAAAATTTCCCTGGTGACCGGATTTCCGTAGTTTCGACACATTTTCGCCTAGTGTTTTATTTTTCCTTTCGGGAAAAAGAAAATACATGTCAATTCGCCAATACGGCTGTAAACATATTTCTAAACTTTTAAACATCTTTCAAGTATTTATTAAATTTTTGTGTCTAAATAAATAAATAAATAAATATATATATATATATATATATATATACACACACAAAATGTTGATAGATTACTTATTTTAATAATGTAACGCATGTTCAAAATTTATTGAATGACGTTTCAGCAATTTTATCGGATTTGGAGTCGCTTTTCTTTGTAAAAGTTGACCGTAGTAAAAATCATGAGAAAGTAATCAAAGTGAAAATTTTTTAAGTATCTTCCTTTCATCTCTTTCAATCATCTTTAAGTAAAATTTACGAGAGAATGTTTTCACGAGCAATTCGATTGAATACTAACGCATCTCGAGGGATTGAAATAAAAAATCGGTGTTATAAATCGGGAGCGAGATATGACGGCGGACAAATGTCGATTCTCGTGCAATTGATCGCTGCGACAGATCCGATACACGAACATAGTGTGTCGAGGATAATAATCGTTCGATCGTGACAATCGATGGCAGCTTCATCGGCAGCGGATGAATAGAGCTTCACGATTGGAGAAGGGGAAAGGGGATGACTCTCTCGAAGGGGTTTCGAAAGCTCGTTTACAATGGTCGGCGACAACGGATGACCGACCATGAAATCTGCAAATCTTTTGATCGACATACATTGGAATCAGGAATGTGACTATAGTACAACAAAACACAGGCCATATAACTAGAATTTTGTAATACCCTGGCTACTTTAATTTTTTTCGTGATTTTTGTGAAATAAAATAATTATTACAATGTTTAAAGATCAACAAACCAACGAAAACTGAATAAACAAATAGAAGATAAAGAGAGCTCGTATATCAAAGATAAGAAGATAATAAGAATACATATAAGGAGAGAGAGAGGGAGAGAAAGAGAGAGATAGAAAGAGAACGTCATATTTTATGACATTTTTCTTAACATAACTTTCAATAATTATCAACATAACATTAAAATATCGCTAAATACACATGGAGAGCTGAGAATTAATATCATTGATTAACGAATCATCCGATTTAAATTTTATTTTTATTTATTTCAACCAATATTTAATGTCAATGAGAACAAAGGAACGTACGATCAGTGAATTTTGCTGTTCCGAAAGGTCTGACAGTTCTCGATACATCACTGAATCACTCTCTCGGTCTTCACATTCAAGGACCATTTACGCGCGATCGTCCACGCGATGGTATTTAATCTTGTTTGACGGACGATTTGTCGCATTTACACCAAGCGTGATGAAAAGAACGGTTAAAAGGCGCCGCTTCCGATCGATGACCACATTGTTCCCGCTCTAAATGATGCTTACAATTACATGGCGCGATTTATAACACCGATTTATGAGGGTGTGATATGAAACTTTCTTTTTTACTTCATCAAAACTTTCTCTTCCTAATTTCATACACGCAGAATAATTTACATATTACATCGCAGTAATAAAAAATATATATAAACATTGTATGTATGAATATTATGTGAAGAGTTTAAATTATTTGACAATACCAAAAATTGAATTTTTCAAAAACTAGTTCTTTGGTCCTTTCAAATCAAATATTTTTACTTAAGAATAGCATATTGACGAAGATAACTTCGAGAAAAGATCTCTTTTACGATATATTTGGCCTTTGAAAACCATTAAAATTTTACCTAAATATTTTTCAGTATCTTTAGATCTAAAGGCCGTACTTTAGTTTTCTATTTCAAAAGAACCTCTTTGTATGACAGGAGGCCGAAATAATATCCCCGGGTTTCTCGGAGCCATAAAGAGGAAGCTTGTCGACGGTAATCGACGAAAGGTACAGCGTCACGCAAAAGTCTGTCCCCTCGAATCAATTCTGAACTGTCTCGTGTCGAAGTGTTTCGTGCTGTGGCACATAACTCGACTCGATTACTGTGATTATCGCATGTGGCGCGCACGTTAATACATCCGTCACCGTTATACTTTCTAACATTCGATTCGACAACAAAAATTCGCTCTAAAAAAACACCGAGAAAAACCTTCGCAAAAGACATTTATAAAAACGTTTATAAGTTTATTTGAAGTCTCACATCCAATTTCTTTAAAAATAGAAATCTTATTTTTATCGCTCAATTAATAGAACTACAAAAATTAAAACACATAATATACAAAAAAAAAATATCTTCTACGATTGCTATAATATAAAAAAATCCTAAACTTAATTTTTATTTAATTTAAAAATATTTTTCTTAAGAAACTACGATATATTGAAAGTATATCACTATGTTAAAAAAAGTATATTTAATTCACAGGTAAATCATTAAGTAACTCATTTAAAGATTACGTTTTCTCAACCTCCTCTCTTTACTGATTATATATATATATCTCGTTAGTTTAGCTTCGACGCAATGTTGGCAATTCTAGAATACTTGGTTGGTTTCGATAATCGATCGGTTCGATGATGCC
Organism: Formica exsecta; assembly: GCF_003651465.1. Classification (NCBI taxonomy): domain Eukaryota; kingdom Metazoa; phylum Arthropoda; class Insecta; order Hymenoptera; family Formicidae; genus Formica; species Formica exsecta. Next base: position 6,301,736 of record NW_021853485.1, read on the forward strand.
AGTACACGGTAAAAATCAAGTTCGTTGGTTCGTCTAAGCGCCCTTTAATTATGTTTTCTCAGTTTATTGCTTAACGAGCGCCTCGAGATCACGATCTGCTGGCTTTGTCTATCATTAATCGGTATCGATTAGGCGCGGTCGTTTCGTTTAGCTAGAAGCGCAATTTTCGCGCGCGATAATGGCGAAGAAAAATATTCTCGAACGTTTATATCAGATTTATAAGCCCGATAGTATACCGCTTCATTATGGCAAGCTAAAATTCGAAGTCACGATCGTAGACGATAATTTTTACTTTGGGATATCAAGTCGAACTGATAGCTTTCTGAACTCTACAAAAATTAATCGAGTTTTCGAAAAGCCAAAAGATAACATTTTTTCATGATAAGAAATATAATCAGATAATATTAAATATAAACATGTATAATACTATATATATATACACATATTAATGTAACATTGTATCAAAAATATTTAAACAAAATTACTATTATTCTTGAGAAAGAAAGAAAGAGAAAAATAAAAAATAATATATGACTTTTATGATCTTTTCAAAAAAAAATTGTTGAAAAATCGATATACTTCGAAAAGCGACGATTCATGCAATTAATATGTTTATTCATGCAGCGGGCGAAAGCCATTCGATCGTTTAAATTAACCGTGGTTTTGGATGCACCAAACGCCTTCGTTAGTGCAACTCGTTCAAATTAACTTCTTACAATTTATATGAGAAGCGATGGGAAGAAAAAAATTCATATTTTTTTATTTGCATGAGTTTAACATGACAAAGAAAAATGAAGGTCCTGCTCCCTGAAGTAAATCTTACAGTTTGAAACTTTATGAAACGGGAGAAACTTTCTTTTGTGAATTTACAGAGCATTTATCAGGCGTATAAGAAAATATTACTTATTATTTAATTAACATCTTAATCATTCTTCAAAGATAACGAGATTATCTGTGTTTCCCGATAAAAGGCAGACAGATGTCGCATACTAATGATATAAAATATAGAAATATGTACCCTTCCTTGTGAAGAGATAGGCGATATCGCGAATACCGATAAATATCTGCGTCCATCCGACTGACAATTTATTCTCGAAAGTGGCAAAAGTAACAACTAGAATGATTTTATTTTGTGCTTACGCAGCCGAGCGCGTGGGTTTTGTATGCATTGATAATTGCAGGCCCCTTATCGTTGTGATATTTGAGCAGCTGGGATCACCTCATGCTATACAAACGCTCCTAATGAGTCGTATTTAAGCTCACAAAACTGTCGCACAAATATTTGCCGAGGCTGATTCCAGCCGCCAAATATTATTTCCGATCAGTCACGCAGATCATATTCCCCCGATAGGCGTATTTCAATAGTATTGATATGTCGTTGTCAATATTGAATATTTTCGACATAAATATTTAGTTTACTTTTAATTATGATTAAGTGTCGAAAAGGAAAATATCGGATCTCTTAAAAGATTGTATGAAGAATTAATAAAAATTTAGTTACGCGTGCGCGCAATACACAATTTCCGTACACTTAATAAAATATACATTACGCGATATTTAATGCATTTTATAATTTACGTATAATTAAATTAAAATATTTGTATTATAATATTTGTATCGATAAGAATATTACTATACCTCTACTATTAATATTACACAATATCATCTTTCAGTTGGTAACATTTTCCTCGTAATTACATTTTACGATACTGCGCAGCTCAATCGAGTGTTAATAATCTAAAAATTTTAAAAGGATGATTCGCGCGCTTCGAAAGGCACTCAATTAATTAATCCGAGCCGGAAAAAATTGAGGAATCGATTCGTCCGCTCGAACGACCGCGATCGAATTAATCGCGCGGTAAAACGCGATATCGCACGCGCTCTAATTTCGAATCCATTTACCCTAATCCCTCGTGGAGAGGCCAGAGAGAGAGAGAGAGAGAGAGAGAGAGAAGGAGGGCGAGGAACAGAGAGCGGCGTTGCGACGCTGTCACACGCGTTATCGATCAGCCACCGGGGCAGGAGGGGGAAGGGGAAATCATCCACCACACATAGCCGGTGACATGAGGTGAACCCGGCCATTTTGAAAACCACCGTGTTGCTTTACCATAAAACCCGGGCTGTAACGTTTCACGACGGGTTATATGGGCGAAAACACGCTCGTTAAAGCGCGCGCGCCATCGAAAAACTCTCGCGTGGCGTGTTATACGGAAAAATCGATGCCACCGCTTTAACGTCGCGATAAATCCTACAGTATTGCGCCGCGTAAACGCCGCAATTTTTATTATTTCAATTTCGCTCCGCGCGTTTCTATTCCCCCGTCTGACCTCTCAACGCAATTATTCGTCGGTACGGAATGTAAAAAATTTTTTTACGAGGATCCTCATCCCCCCTCACCCCTCCTTCTCTCTTCCTGTCATCTCTTTGCTCTCAAACTAGAGATGCTAAAACTTTCGCGAGTATCGATTTTAGTTATCAGCGATCGTAAGTATCGATAAATATACCAGCTGCCTATAACACAAAATGTATCGTGACATAAAAAGCTTATCGTTATAAAATAAGATAATCGTTGCTCAACGATTAATTATTTAAAAATTTAAATAATCGATTTAAAGCTAATGCGCGAGTCGTTTATATTTCCCAACCTGAAAAACGCCGCAAATTCACCGAGCAAGATTAATAATTAAATCAATGGTCCGTATGTCGCGACGCGCAAGTCGACTCGCCGTACGCGAATATTAATAACCAAATATTAATAAAGCACATGCGCGAGAACAATCGACAAAATCATTAAAGGCCACGTGTCGGATCGCATTATGTTAATTGCAAGTCGTTTTGTATGCAAAACGAATGCAAAAATCGACACAGTATTATTTATAATGACCGTGCCGCGCTTGTATAATCGTCGTGTGTACGACATCGTAAGCGACACTGATTGCGTTTTGCGGCCGTGTACCTGATTTCGCCGAACAGTTCGTTGTGCACGAACACGGCCGAGCAGCAACTGTAATCGGTGAGCACGATTAACCGCAAGGACAAGCGACTTTGGTTTCCCATTCAGGGACGATTTAAGATACCTTCTAGAACTTCTGCAAAATAATCTTTGAGATCTCTTGGCTTCTATAATACAATATAAAGATACGGAGAAAACATTGATTGTGAATTTAAGATTGGAGATTCTTTTCTTGGCTGAAGGATCATCTTCTTGATTTCATTGAGATTTAAATGAAATAAAACATATATATTTGTATATATCATGATTTGTGTTTTCCAATAAAAATTATAAACATATATCATAAAAACGAGAGATATTTCTTTCAAATAATTATCCTTAAAAAATTATTGTCGTATATATAATTGGAATTAGTTAAAAAGTAAATAATGCTGTATGATAATTTTACTCATTATTTCAAATAACAGTTTATCCGCAAAATTAGAAACGATAAATCACTGAAGAAACATATGAGGAAAAACTAGGTACGGTGTATATTTGGTGCAGTAAATACATCTTGCTTTGTTGGCGATGTGCCAACTATTTAAGACTTGAGCAAATCCATACTGCTCAATGTCCGTATTACATACTAACGCAATATGCAATAATGATAAAAGAAAACAATGACATCGCGCCATTCGATAATAACTAGGAATGCATAATAATCCTATTTGCATTGAAATCCATGAATCTATTTATAATCTGATTTGCATGCATAAAATGTTAACCAATTGTCGAGCGTATATTATTAACCAAACGGATTGTCATATGGACAGTAAAAAGCAGCTGTACTATATTTCTTTCTTTTCTCTCTCTCTCTCCCAAATACATAAATATGCATAATGTATCTGGAAAGATGGAGAGATGGGTTTCAAATTAAAAAAAACTTGTTATTATAATTAAAGCGGTCTCCCAGTATTCGTGGTATTCGTCTTGTTTCGAGAGCGCGGAACGTGTATGGAAATGCGAACTTGAAAGCAACGAAGGTAACTGCAGTTTTACCGGGCTCCGATTCATAGTCCGAACGAATGCGCGTGCTATCCGCCGCGAACCCGTAACGTAACGAGTTCCTGCCTCGTAAATAAAGCGAAGCGCCTTTGACAGCGACGCCTCCCGCGCATTGGCGGCGGCTTTACGAGTTCTCGACTACATAAGTACGTGGGCGTGCGCGGCACACACACATACACACACACATATATACACACCGAATGTATATGCGCGTGTGCGGTAAATACGGATAGAGTGCACACGGATAAAGCGTAAAGTATACGTGACAGAAAGAGAGAGAATTCGTCGGCTGTACAAAGCCCGTATAGCGTGTGAAACACCGACGCTGCCGTTGTGAGACGCGACACGACAATATCGACGTGGTATGGTACACTCCCGGCGGACGCTGACTGGAGTGATAGCGAGAGGAACCAGAAAAGAGAGAAAGAAAGGGAGATAGGAAGAGAGAAGGAGAGAGGGGAACGCAGTAAGGAGCGTATACTACAAGGCACTCAGGAATCTCCCCGGTTTCCTAATAGGCAGGTGACTGCCTGGCTTGACTGCCTGACTTGACTGTCGAGTGCCGGCGGTCTATCGGCCCGCAGGCGAACAATAATACGAAGATGACGACGGAGCTGCCTCTCTCTGCCTCTGTGCCTATGCTCTCTAGCCCAATGCATACATGCTTCTGCGCGCCCTAAGCGTCCGATCTGTAGCGTGCACGAATGAACGCCTCTACGTGAGGATGCTTAAATTCAGGATATCGACACTTCTGTCCGCTCAGCATCGAATGCTTCGATCGTCGATATTGGAGGATAGTACTCACGCATTGATATCTTTTCAATATCGTTGCAATATCGTTGATGGCACATACACACACACACACACGCGCGCGCGCGCGCACACACGCATATATATATATATATATATATATAATTGATAAGAAGTATCAAATAATTATGTATTATAAAAGTGATGTCAATAAAGCTTTATGGATGTTATGCTTTATTTTATTTCAAAGAACTTATAAAAAGAGTGTGAAATGAAAATATTCGATACCAATGATAAATCATATTAATATTTTAAATTTTTCCTAATCATCCTCTTTTCCTCTTTTTTGTATCATGTATGTATAACGAAGAGCTGCGAATGCTCCTCCCTAATTGCGTCTATACAGCGTGCTCTAAAAAAAAAAAATGATAACGAATCCCGATCTGCAAATAACAAGCCTTTATCCAACATTGAAAATTTTTGACCAATTATTTCGACCTGGTGAATTGCACATCGGCTTTTAGCCTTTTACATGGGAAATAAATTAAATCCTTTGTGACGTATCGATAAACGCGCAAAATGCACGATACTAGATCATTTTTATGACTAAACCTCGCTATTACAAGTCACAAAAATTATTCTAATTTTCAAAAATGCGGTAATTTGTTTAAAAATTTTTTTTGTTTCATATAAAGATTGTTAAATAATGATTGTGTGCAGTGAGAAAAAATGAGATTCGCTTCGTAAAAATATGATAAAATTATTATCCAACATCTATTATCAACATCTTCCGAACAATTGTGCGCAGGTCAACTGTAACGGGCTTTTACCCTTTTACAAACGAAAATCAATTAATCTCTTTGTCACGCATGGGTACGCCCAATGTATGAACGGAAGAATGGACGTTGAATGCATGATAATAATTTACAGACGTCAAAATCGTATATTTAGTTACAAAAATCCACGATCCAATTCCCTAAAAATTCACTGATCTTTTCCAGGTATTCTTATTCAAAATTCTAGATAAAGAGAATATTTAAAAAATTTTTTAGTGTAGGACATCCTCCCTGATTTATATGTATATCAACCGCGTTCAAAAAAAGTTTTTATTCAATAATAATATTATATAATTTCCATATTACATTTTAACATCTTTACAGATGTTTTCTATAAATTTTTTAAAATATGATTGAGGATGCAGGTTATGTCAAATATATTCAGATTCTTTTGACACTAAATTATATATTACAATCAACTTTCTATCATTTGCTATTTCTAATACACACACATAATGCCAATCTTTCTAATTAGAATACAATTGTACAAATTCTTATTTGATACTTTCCAATTTCTACGAGAAATATACGAAAGAGCGAATAAAATATTTTTTATAAATGCCATGTCACTTTATCGGTTCGATAAAGCAGAAACGAGATATAAATTCCACTAGGTTTACAAAATCAATTCTCGACTCGATGAGAAAACATTTCCGCGTGTTCGATGCGTAGGCGTATCACTGCGTGAACTTCGCCGTTTTAGCAACAGCAAAGCGAAGGAAATAAACACTTTGTATTCGCGTAACACACACGTGCACATGTTATCCGATATATAAATGCTATGCATACTTGACCGCGGTTGGTTGATAATCTTGCTGCTTCCCGTCACGAGGGATACTTTACGGCTTGGTGCGTGCGCGACGCCTGGACAAGAATTAAGACGCACCCGACGCGAACAAGTCGTTAATCAGCTTTACGAGCCACGGATAATACAGCCGACTCGGTCGCATAAGCGCCGGTCTTATCTTATACCGATTAAAGCGGTGCGCAAAAAATCGCCGAGAAATTGAACGCGTTACAATGACGAATAGACCGCTAAGAGATCGTAAATGAAAAAGAATGGCTGCTATTTATGTCGATTATAAAAAAAAAGATATGTTTCTACTTCGAATAAAAATGAAGAAAAACCGACGAAAGAATTCCGTCATCGATACGCGACATACGCAAACGCATCTAGATTTTAATTGTTCGTTTCCGTCTAAATAAGCCTTTAAACTAACGCGATTGTGTGAACAGACTAGAGAGCTGCGCTTTTCCACGCGCAATCGATATGGACCACACAGCGCGCAGATATCGAATCTCGGGCTGTTGGCTGTATACGGCACATACGCATACACGCCGATGGCGTCCGCCCCCGGCTGCCTGCTCATACGGATCCCGGCAATATCGCGTATACATAATACAGGACAATGTAACTCAGCTCAGGGTACGTCGCACAATTAGTGTGCGCGCGGTTGTCGCGGACCGTAGCGCAAGCCGCAACGACGATAGTGTGTATCGCTCCGGCATTGCCGACGCTTATATTTGAATCATGTCGGCGCGATGCGTGCATGCGTACGTATGTGCGTGCTTGCGTGCGTGCGTGAGGCGAGCTACCGCCCGCGATCGTTAAGCAGTCATCGCTGTCGCTGTCGCGTCTGTAATTGTGATTTTCCATCTCCGCGTTTCTATCTCCTGCATTTCTCGCGCAGAAAAAAGAGGACGGAACAAGAAGGAAAGAAGAGGGTAACGAATGCGCGCGCGCGCGCGCGAGAGAGAGAGAAAGAGAGAGAAAGGAAGTCGATAGCATATGGCCTGTAATAAGAGCGAGGGTGATAGCGTTGCCTCTCATTGGAAAGAAAGAGACACGATGGGCGTATATAAGAAAAGAAAGGAAGGGTATATGAAGATGAAAGGAGAAGCGTACGACGATAGCATTACGTGTTCATAATAGGTGTGACTGCGATAGCATAGGGATTCTCTTCGTTGAAAGAGAGAAAGATAGAGAGACCGCTTTTAATACGCTTGATCCGACGGAGAGGAAACAATTGGAGTGAGAAAGAAGCCGAAAAAGAGCACAAGCTGCATTGTGTGAAAAGAGGGTGACAAGGAACGCTATACCGAAGCGGAACAGAGATAGAGCGAGCGTTCTTTCTCGTTGCACTCGATGAAGCTGGAAGCTGCGAGTGCGGCAAGGATGGCGCGATATCTCGAAAAGACAGACATCCGTCGCTCCCGTGTAACGTGCGATAAGGACGCATGATTGCGCCTTCACGAGGGAGAGAAAGGGAGAACGATGTAGGGACGAATGGAGAGTAAAAAGTGACGTTAGTGCAAGGGCGAGACGATATTGTAGTGAGAAGAACGGAGAGCACACCTATTGTAGGAAGCGAAATTGTAGACAGGTAGATGGAAAGAGGAAGAGGAATCGAAGGGCCTTCGATGAGAAAAGGACCGGCGAAACGGCAAGAAACGTGATCGCTTACATGAAAGAAAAAGATAAGCACACAAGAAGAGAATAAAGGAACCAAGGAAAGAGAGCGTTTGAGAAAGATAAAAGGAGCACGATGATTTTAATGATGTTTTAACACGAGTATGAATTCCAAAGAGAGAGAGAGAGAGGATATAAACGATACTTATTACTTATTTACCTCTTCTCTTCAGCATCCAGCAAAGTACGTCAAAAAAAAAAAAAAATAAAATAAAAACTGACATTATATAAATCTAAATGATATAATTGAGCTAATTAATGATGAAATACAATCCCGTTATTGATATGGAATCGATGAATTATGAAGTACAGAGGAAAGAAAATTTTGTACGCACGTGAATATATTATATGTGTATATATATATATATGCATCGGTATGTGTTGGATGAACGAAGACGTAAGAGGAAACAAGAGAGAGAGAGAGAGAGAGAGAGAGAGAGAGAGAGAGAAACGGAGAAAGGGAGAAACCGAGGGGGTTTTCTCTCGCTCGCTCGCGCTCACGCACGGTCGATCGCTCCTGCCGGCGGCCATTTTGTGCTCGCCCGTAGACCCGGGGCACGTGTTCCCGGAGAAAATATTGGCCGACAATTCCCCGCGATAGCGTGCTCGTCGCTCGTCGTTCACGTGACGAGGACGCGACCGGAGTGATGAGCCCGATAAGGGAGAACGTTGACGGGCGCGTCGCGACGCGCGTCCACCGTGTCGTATCGGTCAGATGGGACCGATGTGGTCCCGCGACGCGGGACAATTCGTTCCACGCCGGATTCCCTTTCGTCGTTCTCTCTCTAACATTCGCGATACAGCCGAGTAGGAAGCTGCGAGAGTCTGCGCGACGAATCTTGGTCGATGTGTTCGTCAACGGCAGCTCACAAATTCTCGCTCACCAATTTTTTTCGTGTGCCAATTTTTAAGAAAAAATATATATACATGCCCACCATATATCTCTCACATATTGTAAAAAGTAAATGTGTTGAATGTTAAATATTTCTAGCATTGTAATTTCTCTCTCTCTTGATGTTTAATAGATATATTTATTAAAATAGCAATTTAACATACATGCCCACCATATATCTCTCACATATTGTAAAAATTATTAAATTGCTTTCTTTTTCGTATACATTTATGACCTAGTAAATGTGTTGAATGTTAAATATTTCTAGCATTGTAATTTCTCTCTCTCTTGATGTTTAATAGATATATTTATTAAAATAGCAATTTAATGTGTTCTCAAACACAATATATATACATATAATGGTATTTGAGAATTGTCATTTATAAGATTCTTTGCAAAGAAATATTATTTTATTATTTCGAATAAGTGGATTAATCTTAATTCTCTAATTATTAAAAATTGATTACATCTTCACTCTAAAGTGACAAAAATGGTATTTTATTCATGTGATATAAGCGTTTCAATATCAATTATTCAATTGCCGATATATATCCTGTTGTAGAAAATTCAGAAATTTAAATATTGGATGTTATCGAGAATAAAGTGTCATTCTGATGATATCAGAATGAACGTCAATTTTACATTACGATTTTAAATACTAATATTCTCAACATGCGGTTCTCTCTGATTGCGTCGGTCGCTATGATAAAAGTCGACACGCGATGAGATATAAAAATGTAATATATACGATATATACGATATAATATATACGAAAAACACACAAAATATAACAGTATGGACATTCCATATGGATATCCATTAATATGCGATTCAATATGCAATTCAACGAGTAGTCACAAATTTAAAAGTTTTATAAATGACATTTATACATACAATATAAATTCTGATTTGTTTGGTAATCGTTATTTTTTTATAACAATATTAAAGTGCTCAACATCTGGATTATTGCAAAAAATATTTACCAGATTAAACTATCTCATACTATCAGTGATCAATATAACAGCAGGTACATTCCTAAAAAAGCTATTGAAAAGTGTCTACACAACGTTTGCGTCAAATCCTCGAATAATAACGGCAAAAATAAGAGTAATGAACGCACAAAACATAAAGTATAAACTGCTTTATTGCGTTGTTCCCATTCTTCTTTCTACATCAACGTATTATAACACGCGATGCCGCTCTTCCATCGCCAGATTAATATTAATGCTCGAGATCCCCTCCCATCCACTTCTCCCGCCCGTCCACCTGCGCGAATAATATACACGGTCTTTATGCCGTTCATAAAAAACATATCTCGTATCGAGCGCACGGCGGCAAAGCTTTATGAGTGGAACATGATGAGAACCGCGGCGGCGATTCGTCCGGAAATCGCGACTGTACCGTTATGAGTTACGAGTGCCATTCTGCCGGCATGAATACGGGATGTCTTTTGGACGCGCTCCAGGAAGCTTTTCAAATTGAATTAGAGAAAACGCACCAGTGTCCCGTGTGTCTCGTGAAGCTGTGGCCACCGACACCGACGACCCCTACTGACATTTCGACCGAGGGGTTCGGAAAAAGGTTCGCCCAGGACGAATAGTGCACAACAATGATTTAGGAAAATCAAAATTTCTTTTCTGAAACGGAATTATTCTGGGTAAATAAAGGCCGGCAGAAACAAAAAAAAAGAATGTAAAGAATGTTGTACATGCTGTGTAGCCATAATGTATTTTATTCCTTTTCGTTCCAGTGATAATTAAGCAATAACGACTGCGTAGAAGAAAAATATAAGAAGAATATTACATTTCGAAAAACTAAGAAGCTTCTTAATATTTCAGCTTTTTCGTAATACAAATTATTTTGATTTAATTATAATAACAAAAACAAAAAGTGTTATAGGATGATTTTTTAAATTATTTTTCTCGTATATTAAATTAATATATATGTAGCACTTTAATAGAGGGAAAGATAAAAACATGTTTTTCTCAAAATTTTTGTATTGCTTTCGATGAAATTGTGTATAAGATAAACACTAATTTCCGAAGAAACTAAATCACGCAAGAGAAAGAGAGAGAGAGAGAGAGAGAGAATATAAATTTTGCCAAGGAGTGTCCAAACATCTGAATCCGCCACTGGAAGGGCGTCGAGACCGGGTTTCTACGAGGACGACACTCGGTGTAATCTCGACAGAGATCAAAATATATAACGGTCCCGACCCCACTTGTAGATTTACCGAGTCAGGAGATCGTTAAGTATAGATCCGGGAGGACCTCTCTCTCCCTATATTGGGTAGCATTTCCATTTCAAGAGCAACGAAAAGAGGGAAGAGAGATGGTCGCAGATTTTTCGCGTTTAATTCCGAACGGCGTATTCATCCAGGCAAGCCGAATATCGAGTATTAATTCGTTCGCGCATACCGGTTTCCCATCTGCTTTCTTTCCGCGATATTGACTGTCTCGTGAGCGTTGTATAAGGCGAACGAGATATAATCGAAATCGTGATATTCGAGAGACTATACCTTCTTTCCATAAATTAAAAAAAGAAAATGACATTGTGAACATCAAAAATTAAACATATGAAATAGAATCTTATCCTTTAATTTTAAATAGATATTATTTTAATATTTTGATCTTTCTTCTGCGAGAATGACTGTCGACTGAGCACTTATAATAGAAACAAGTATAATAATTTATCGCGTCGTATGTATCGAAAGCAGACAGGAGGGGAGAAGCCTCCTTTATCGGCTACGAGGTTATCATCGTTAGACCCGATCGTTTCGTGACCGAGCATTTAAAGTCTCATAGTTAATCAATTGCCGATTACAATAATGTATGTATCAAAAGCATTAATTAAGACTGAACGGCTCCTGGTAATTGTTTCTTCTCGCTATCGATGCGAGCGTGTAACGAGAGGAAACTTCCCGGAACGAGCATCCGCTTCGATTTAGTCGTGTTTATCGCGTGCGCGAAATTTGTATCCCTCTCTCCGAAACTACGATAAGCCGCTTATGATAAATTACTTTGGATATTTCTATAAAGTATATCTATAGCCATAATCTCTTTAATTTCCCAAGCTCTAGTTATCTAGTTAGTTAGTTATTTTATTAGTTATTTTAATTATCTATTACTCATAAAATAAAAATTTAGATGATCTACTAGAGATATGTATTTTGCATGAATTATATGATAATCTTATCAATCATTATTATTAAACAAATCACGATCATTTTTAAATCAATTAAATTTTAACCTCATTTGATCATAATTAACTTTCCATGTGTTTTCTAATAATAGCTACTCTAGAAAGTCATATAAAATTACGCAAATGTTAATTCATTAAACTAATCGATAATAGCTGATCTAATATTAAAGTACTTGAAATATGCCGTTGATAAAAATATTTATATCAAAAGATCGCGCCGTGTGTGTGTGTGTGTTACTTTATGATAAATTATATTACTCTACCAATGCGAGCAGTTGCATAATCGTCGGTCAGAAAAAGGGAGCGTACGCCTCGGAAAAATGTAATAAACGAGCGTGGATATAATGGCGTATATGCCAAGGAAATGAAATTTTTACAGGTAGAAGCGCGCAAGATGCGGTCGACGGCGTGAGATGCTTTCGTAAAGAATAAATAGAAGCAGCAAAGGAAGCGAAAAAAAAAGAAAAGAAAAAGAAGAAAAAAGATACGTCGCGTCGGGCAAATTGCATTGCCAGTACAACGCTATTCCGCGAATGCTTTTCGTGCTCTCGATATGGTGGTTGGTAACATCGCTATTTAAGCTCCTTTCTCGATGCATTGTAACCCTTACATACGCTACGATTTTGATTTTCCGCTTCTGCTATTTATGACAATTATACGTTTTTTTTCTTTTTTTTTTTAATTTCAAAACACTCAATCCTTATTTCTTTTTTAAAAATCTATTCTTGTCAATTAGTTAAAATGCGATATGTGTGGAAACATAATTATATAAAATGTAATTTTATAACAAAGTGAAAGTATTTTTAGAAACAAAGATTTCTTCACATGTAAAATTTTATAAAATTAAATTAATGTCAAGTAGTGTTAAATTTATTAAAAAGCGAGATTGCATAATACCCGTGAGAAAACGGTATGCGACTTTTGTGTGAGACACCGCATACGAACATATTAAACAACCGCACGCGCGGCTTTTAAGATGTTTCCAATTTGCATTGGTATATATCACGTGGCAGTACAAATTACGATCGTATATTCGTTTTGTAACTGTGTCAGTATTTACTGGTGACCACCGTCTCGTCCAATTATACACAGTATTATACGCGTCACGTCGTAATTATTGGCATTGCCGTTGCACGCAATAGCAAACACTCGTTCGACTGTCATTTGCATGATTGCTATATCAAGATCAAACATCGATCTTCTGACATCGATGTCACTGTATCGGTTAATGTTCGTAGAAAGAACGAGATAACATATTTAAAAAATACAGCTATTTCTATTACTTTTAAAATTAATATATTTCTTTTTAAAAACATTTTTAGGAATTTACAATAATAGAAAAATGATTGCATTAAACTGAAAATTGATCTTTAACAAAACAAAGATATTGAAATTTATCATGCTAGACATCGAACATAAAAGTGTATACACAGATCTCGTTAAACATTCTTAGACGCGGCTTTACGGTATCTCTAACCTGAGATGCTCATAATGTAAGGTTACATAAAGCGCACTTTATGCGGCGTAGCCAATACGAGATATCGCAGGATCGCGCAAAAAGCGTGCGGGTGCAACCGCGTAATTACGTTGCATGGAACACGAGAGCGGATAGCCGGCTTGCTTTTTCGACATAATTGAATTCGGGATAATTGATCAGAGCGTGCGCGCGGCCGAGTGGGCGAATCCTCGAGGCACAAGAGATAGATAGATAAGAGAAAGAGGAAGAGAGACACACACACACACTTATAATTATCAAACTTTAGTACTATTATCGGGGCAATTTATGATTATTACCGTCGCATAATTTGCCAACAATTAATGCCGCGAGCAAAGTCTGTTTTACACGATAAACGAGTAATAAGCGCGCGAGAAAAAGTATCGCAAGAAACTGCCTTGCAGAGAAGTACCGACTTTACCTTGCATATATTTACCGATTCCGTAATAAGTATTGACAGCTACAACAAAGATTTTCGATAAGTTCGCCACTATGCCTGAGGCAAGATAAGACAGTAATGTGTCTTTAATGTAATTGTTAACTCATAAATTTGAAAATTTATTGAAGCTTATCGATCAAATATGCTTAATGTCTTAGTAAATTATAAAATCTATATTGATTTCGGTGCTGCATAATTTATAAATTACGATCAATAAGCGTCATTATAATTTTGTATACTGATTTAAATAAATAAATTAATTAAAAAAAAAATGACTTGGTTTTCTTCTCTTTTCATCTCTCTCCGTAATTGACTTTGGTTACAACATCGTACCTGTTTAAAAAATCTTTTGTACGCAATGAAAATATAATATACAGATGTAATATATTAAATTTCACTATGGTATTTTAATCTCGCTGTTAACTAAACTAGCGCTATTCCAACTCGCGTAAGAGGCCTGTCATTGTTCCATTTGAAAGTTCCTTCGGTCGCATACGCGCGAGATCAAAGAGGCAGAACGTAATAACTCACGCATCCATCTTAAAGCTGTCGTAACCCGCTTACGTACTCCAAAACGTTCGCCGCATTGTTTGACAATAGAGGTGGGGTTTTGTTGTCCGTAACGAATGATCCCCAATTACGCGAAAAAAAGGCAGGAAAAGAACGTGATTTCATCACGGTCGCAAGCACAATGCAATCGCTCCATCACCGCTAAATGTGTCAGCGCCGACAGTAAAGATGGACGATGTACGGGGTGTTCGCGGCAAAAAGTCGAAAAGCACGACAACAGCGGTATCTTTATCGAACGCGAGATTGTTTCTCATCGAGTATCCTCATCGAAGAGACCGACATGTTTTGTAACTTATCGACCCTCGATTAAGTAACATTATATCTTAATATCAGAGTAATATTATACAAAGCAGCTCTCGATTATATCGAATTAGTTCGATAAGACCGATTAAGATATTATCTTGATATCTCGTGCGAGTTTCAAGTTAATAGCGATGCTTATTTTTTATTTCTCTTGTTCGAATTATTTAAATGCAGATTAAATAAACTTAATGTAACATGCATGTACGTATGACACACGATAAAGTAGCCACGATAAATTATCTATCGTATGTCCTCTACATAGTAAACATCGCGTAGACGTAGACGATACGTAGACAGGTCACGTAGACGCGATTTTATAGTCTAGCGCACACTTTGCAGCTCAACGCGATTCTCATCATAACACCATCGGTATTCAAAATACCGCAAGCAATATCGATGGCGAAGCTACGTTTACTCGTTCGTGTCGAATAAATTTCAATCTCTTCGTAACATAAAGTTACACAGAATAATGCTATTGTAGCCGAGCGCGAAATAGACCATGAAAGAATTCTCTTTCGCGCGCACACACCTCGTTACTTTTAATATCTGCTTATTTAGAATATATCCTCTTACGCGTGATATAGTAAAATAATATCATTCTCCGCAACGGTTTCTGCATATTTTATGTTATATGAAAAAAGCTTGTAAATATCTGGGATATATACGAATTTCGTATAATCGTATGTTATAATCAAAAAATATTTGCAATTGTTGATAGTGTAATTAATATTCAAGATACTAACGTAACGATCACGTGTATTTCTGTATACATTAAATAAAAATGAATATATACATAAATCTCAAGTTTACTTTTGCTAAAACGTAAAATAACGCTATAATAATCGAAATAATAAACCGTGAAGGAAGTCTTTTTAGAATAGCTCCTTATTAATGGTAATCAACGATATCCATAATTTTTAACGCTCTAACCGGAAATATGCGAGAGTTGAAGCGATAATATCATAGCCGGGAGGATATCGTTTCGAAGCACTTTTAACACTTTAACGCCTCGTTAAGGATACCTTCCGACATCGTCGAGCAGGACCAGGACGAAGACGAAGACGACGAGGACGACGAGGATGACGAGGATGATAAAAACGAAAAGGATGACGATGACGAGCACAGCGGCGACAACAACGAGGAGGAACGCTAATTACTCAGCGCGAGAACCGTTTCGGTTCACTCGACGTCGTTATGTCGTCGACAATGGCCGATTGTATCGCGAGCGAGCGTACATACGCACTTGTCATTTCCGGACTGCCCGTCCCGTTTAGCGTTAATCAACTTAATTAATCGGAATCGCGCGTTCCTCTTCCCGCGCGCGCTTTTACACCTGCATTAATGCGCGTGTACGCGCACTACTAATGGGAGCGATAATATCGTTCCGTCAAAGAAAAAATCTTTTCGTTCTTTATCAAAGGGTTCTCCTTCCCTGTTGTGCGCGGCATCGCGTCGATAAAGCGGAAGATTTTTATCGGGGCCGTCTTTTATAGTTTTATTACTATGCAGGATTTTAGGCTGAAAAATTTTCGTTTCCTCTTATTGTTTTGCTATTAACGAAAAGTATATTCACTATGAAATAGGATTAATTTATTATATGTAAAAGTTCGGATTAATGTAATTAATACGTAAAATTAAAAATATATATAAGATGTAAAATTATAAATATGTATATTTAATTTATGAAAATTATAAACAGTATACAAATTTCGATACACTACGATACATACTTGATGCATAATATATTCGCGTAGAGAACGTATGTTTATAATCTTTCCATATTACATATATCGAACGCTGTTGGCATTATATCGATAAATAAAGAGATTTTTATTGTGGATTTTTGCCCGAATTATTAACACAATTTACGACGATATCTATTTTCTGTTTGCGGTATAGTTATATGAACGACATTTATATCCTATTTAGCAGAATTCGATAACGACTTTAATTATCCAAATCTGATCGGAAATACAATACTATAAATATACAGTACACGGTTAGAGAGACGCAAAATTAAAAATATGTGAAATTTATGGAAAGCCATAAAGCTATAAATATTAATGGTACTGGGTCATATTAACGATGCTGGATAGCTTCGTTCACTTCACAGATATAAAAATTTATGAATGATAAATTGTGTAAATACCTTCCGAATTTCCCAAATTTCAATATTTTTCGCGGAACTCCTTCAAAAAATCACTTTGAAAAAGTAAATAAATAAACAGAAAATAGTAACGCGGCCAATATAATTCGAAATAAAAATGAACATGAATACACATAGATTTATATTTGATAAAAATGTGAAAAATAAACATATTTTACTATATACAAATTCTTTTCACAGAGAAATAGCGTGTGGATTAATTCCAATATAATACTGTCCGCCTGTGATATATGTGCGGATTATATGCGCGCGTATCAGCGTGAAGGTATGCGTGCACGCATAACTCACGCCTATCTCTCTGGCCTTCCGAGCATGTCCGTGGCGTACTATCGTGAGCAACTGCGAGCCGAGGAGGGCAAAGTGCTGTTTTAGATTTCGCGGAAAATAAGAACGGAGATTTCTCTCCTTTATATAGTATGCACCGGTCAAAATTTAGAATTATTTTAATCTACATCACTAAATAAAATAATCATAAATAATCATAAATAATAAAAAGAAATAAAAGAAATGCATTACGTAAAAAAGACAAACATTAATATCAAAGAATTAAAAATAGAACTTTACAAAACAAAGAACTTCCGTATTGATTACAAAAGATTCGCATCGCTATATCACTTCATCATTTTACCGCTACATGTCGTTTTTATTTCGATAATCTCCATTAAAAATAGTTAGAATAAACATCGTCACATGTGTAATGTATACATAAGCGCCATTATATTGCCGCGAATATATTACCAATGCGTTATACCGGTATCTTTTGAATAAATTTACATAAGAGCTGCGAGAAAGAGAGAACGAGAGAGACAGAGATGGAAAGAAGGAACAAGCAAACGCAATCATGGTTGAGAGAGATTTAGGGAAAAATAAATAAAGTTACGTAAAATCAGAACGCGCGAGGGGAATTATCGGTGCGAAGGAAGCTCTCGATTTATTAGGCAACAACTCAATCGCTTTTCGCGAACAATTCTTGATGCCGAAACGACATAAGGGCCATCGCGATATAGATTGAAGCACTTAAAGGGATTGCCACGAGTATATCGCACACCAGAAAAAGAGGGTGAGAGAGAATCACTTAGTTTAATGAAAAATGAAACCAAGTTAAAGGCAGTTTTATGCGGTTTGCCCTCGACAATCATCCCATCCGGAATCGACCAACGTGAATACATCAGATTAATGAATTTTCTTTGAATTGGGATTTGCAAGATGCACTCTTAACAATCACATCGTATAATCGTTCAAAGTGAGTGAAAGTAACAAATATCTATCGTCATGAAAACTCAATTTTATTTGTTCTCTTTGATTGCTATACAAAATATCTTGAAATTTCTACTCAACCTTGATTTTTACGACAAATTTCATACATTTATTAATTATATTTTTTGTTTCAATCTTTCATCTTTTTGTATTTATCTTTGTTCATCACTTTTGAATCGGTAATTCTTTCTCCTTTCAACCTTTTATGTTGAAAAAATACTTACACAAAGTATTATTCTTTCAAACAAGTGGAGATGAAACGTGTAAATTCGACTTAAGACTCGATGGGGTCCTTAAGGGACTACTCTTGTCACGGCGTAGGCAAGCGTCGATACGGAGGAAAACTTTTATTAAATCGGTCCTCGTGGAGTACGGAGGCCGATAATTACTAGAAGGAGCATCGTGTTCACGGAAGCGAAACGCCGTCGAGAGAAAACTTACGTAATCGCGACGCGCAGCGACTAGGCAATCCCGTGGATTTCGATTTGACGGAGAAAGTACGAAAGCAACTAAAAAGATCTGTAGTTTTATATCACGACAAACTATGTGTAAGATTTTGTGAAATTGAGTTACGGCTATTAATCAACTCCAAGAAAGTAAATTCTTTTTATCGAAACTATTAAATATTATGACTAAAAAAAACAAAAAAAAACAGATGTTTATGACAGAAAAAAGTTTAATCTTAATTCTATTAATCCTGTTTAATTTTTTTCTCTCGACATATCATAATATAATACATCAAAGAAACTCATTAACCTATTTCCGACTAATTGCAAAAATGCAATATTTGTTTAAGATAATATAATGTCAATTAGTGCGAAACGTAGTAGAGTTAGTAATTTAATTTAAAAATGCTTCAGAGATCAAATCTATAAAAACGCAAAGGAAGAAAATAACGTATGTTATTATAAAGTGTAACGTATTTTAATTACACATAATATAATTTAAAATGTAATATGTAATTTTATATTTAAAATTGGTTAAGATCGATTTGCGTTAATTGCGATTTTCATTAATAATTAAAGATACGATAATATCATTTAGTCCGCCATTGTCTGGACCATAATATTGACCACAATACAATCGAGAAGATGCATTTAACAATGTTGTCTAAACATTACGTCATATAACAAAACACGTACAATACGTTGCTGGATATACGTCCTCGTGCTCTGCGCAAACCGAACTATGCATCAGCATTTTAATTAATCCAAACAATTAGCCGCATCATACGATATCGCAGCATGTCACGCAGTGCAGTGTTATGTCACGTAATATCTATAATAAACTACGCTGCATATCAGCTTCTATTAATTATGGCATTATTATAAGCATTCTAGCAATGCATTCCCGGCAATTTTGACAAGTACAGTTGAGCGCATGACATTGTTGTGCTAAATCAGAGATACGCAACTCAAATATTAATTCGGGTCGCATTTAGTTTACATTAAAATTAACTTGGCCGTGCCATATCGTGTTATTTTATGATAATGTCACATAGTAATTGCAAGTAGACAGATATTTTGACTTGCAAATTTCACCGCTTAAATTTTAAAAAATCCATATATTATTACATTAATTAATTTAAATAGTATTAATTGAGATAATTATAAATCCTGCGCCCCATATATATTGCAATATTTACTTCCTTGTTGCATTATATTTTTATCGTAATATTTCATTATCTAAGTAAGAGAAATAAATATACACACAAAAATTTATTGTGCATGAAGCAATTGCGCAAATTGATAACCATCACCCTATATTAGTGTAAGCCCATGTACACGTTATACGCGGGCTGTATATCGTACGTTTCTACGCGAAGTGACTAAATACACGAAATCATGCTTCGTGCCTGGAAATTCTCAGATTCTCAATGGACAGGTCGTAAATCAACGGGGACATAACGCGAAGGAACGCAGCGCAACCAACAGTGCAACGATGCGTTTCATTATGCCAGCATTAACAGCAGTCGTATACGCTCTCGTGGATACGTGTATACACTGAATTAATATATTGTGCACGTATATATGTATATGTACCATACCATGTAACCATAATACATACTTAATTACCGTGAGCATGTCCGATAATCTGGAAGATTAGCGTGGCCTGGCGAATCGAAACTTGTTCTCGACTTTACGGCGAACGCGCACTCGTTGATTACGTAAAACTATTAGCGGTTGATAACAATATCTTAAAGTAAAATAATTAATGTCTCTCTCTTTCTTTCTTTCTCTTTCAGCGACGCTAATTTGGGATAAATCTATCCGCAATATAAAAAGAACAAGCAATTTAAAACGTTATCTCTTGACTTTTGAGCTATATCTGGATTACAAAAAAAAAAAAAAAAAAAAAAAAAAAAAATATTTATCCGATAATTCTTAGTTAAATCCAAAGTGGTTATTGTTAAAATACATCACAATTGAAACATTGTTATATTAGAAAAACCGCGAATTTTAACTATTTCAAACTGAAAATATTTTGGGAATTCTCTCTCTCTCTCGTATATATTTCAAGAAGTTTATATTCGTTCTATTTTCAAATCACAAAGTAATACGCGCATTAGTCATTTAATTATTAATTAATCTTGCAATTATTTATGAAGAAGAGCACTCTACCTATAACATCAATTAACATTATAATCAGAAAATAGATTCATGTAATTTTCTCTTCTGGCAAATGTTAGTTTAAGTCAATCCTACTGCCAATCTTAATCCGTGTATTCTATCGCGTACAGAAATATCCAACAAAGGGACAGCCATCTATAATAAAACGTAATATTGCGGTTTATATATATTATCCATGTGGGATTATTTTTATGCAGTCGATTTCAGCGCGCCGTAGTTATATTATATTTTCGATTTTCGTGCCGCGTCATACATTCCGTTCGCAATTACGCGATAAATAGTCTATAAAATCGTTCATATAAAACGTATAATAACGTTGTGCCGAACGCATGGTCGGTCGTCGTGCATTAATAGCTGCTGCGTATAGTAGCATTAGCGGCTACATTAATCGATAGCGCCGGCAGTCGCAGGTTTAAATTGTACACACGTGACCCTCGTGTGCGGTCGTTGTACTTTTCTCTCTCCCTCTCTCTCTCTCTCTGGGGGCAGCAGATTTTTCCCAGCGTTAAGAATTTCTTGTATACGCATACGGAATATTATACTTTTAGTTAAACATCGAAACTCACACATATCGCGCATCGTGAATGTAAATAGAAAGAAAAATATTTCTCACGGAGTTCGAAGTATATTGTAACTTTTTAAAAACTTAAGATTGATTTATGTATTGTGTGTGTGTGTGTGTAAAAAATGAATAACACATAGCATTGTTAGCGGTTGTCTTTGTAGTCAGAACTCGAATACTTACACGATTTCGCAGGTATTGTCTAAGTATTACTTGGATAATGTCCAAAATATTCAAGTAATATATCCAGATAAAATTCAGAGATATTCTCGGATATCCGAATATTTTCAACGAGTATTAAAAATAATAATATGAAAATAATCGTGACGAAAGGAATTCTGTGCACATATTGTGATTTATAGAGAATGGAGTTTCCTCCTCTCGCATTGTTAAATTTAGTAAACCGAAATGTACAGCACACATGGCGAGATACATGGATTACAAGCAGTGAAAGAGTAACGAATGGCATTTAAAGTGTGTAAGAGTAACAAAGTAAACGTTGCTTTTGCGAAGTTAATACTGTTAATCGCGGCAGGAATGTTTTAATATTCCTCGGAAATTCTCTCCGCCGGCAATTCGGCTCGCGTTTATAAGCGACCGGTCGGCTCGTGAAGAGAAGCCGAGGCGGAATATTACGCGCCGCGTACGCACAATATATATCCCAGGCGCGTATCTCATTGCGCGCGTATCAGATTGACGCATCGCGCGTGAATGCCGCCTCTGTGTTAAAAAGGAAAAAAGGTCTCTCGCTTGCCGATACGACGTTAGTGCGTTACGACGTGCGTGAATCTCAATACCTGCGTATCGCGCGCGCGCGTTTATTTTTTAAATGAGTTACAGCAGATTATATAATCATGTATTTTTGATGATATCGAACCAATATATCTACCGGCATTATCCCTTGTTTCGAATTCCGACAGGTTGATGGAAACTAATAGAGACGGATTACTAATTTAGTAATTACTGAGGCATATAATTTTTCGAATATATTCGAGAAATATCTCACGCGAAAATATAAATTATGAGGTAATCATTTATGTAATCATCAAGATAAAAAATTGTTTTCCGACTTTTAGAAACAAAGTATCGACAACATGAATATTTTATCTTTTATGAATTTATCTGAACTTTGCTCTTTAAGATTAGTATTCTAAGAATAATGACATAGAAATTTATTGCTTAAAAATATTATAATAAATCTCTCTCGGAAACGAATAAACTTTCCTAACTGATAAATTGCTTGGATTTTTAATTTCAAAATTAAATTGAATACTTGTTCGTTTTATGCTTTCTCTCTCACCCAATGTGTACATAATTTTATCTCTTATATACACAAAGAGATATACAGAGTAAGAATGCACTCCTTGATATAAAAGAAAATGGAGAATATATGGGCACGCGAGTTTTGCTTCTCTTTCAAGAGAGAGTGAAGTTTATATTACTACAGAAGTTTATTCAAGGAAGAGCATCTTCCATTCTCGATGTCCGACGCGATATTTGACGCGAGGATTGCATGCGCGAAGTAACCGCTCCCACGCAACCGGACGGCGACACGCGTGAGTAACCTGCCTACGCGCCGTGTTTCGCTCGCGACACGAGTGCGAGCGCGTGCGAGCGCGTGCGAGCGAGCGAGCGAGTGCAATGCAAGCTACGCCTTGAATGAATTCTCGTCGTCGCCTCGAGCGAGACTCGTGCGTCGTATATATGCATATGTGCATGCGTATACGCGTGTGAGTGCGTGCTCGAATGCAATCGCGTCGCGCGGCGGATGAACATTCACGCTGATGGATCACTGTTAACGCCGAACACGCCGATTATCCGTCGTTATTTCGTCATTGTGCGAATCACTTTTTATTAGAAAAATTTGTACTCGATTATTCCGTGCGTTTTCCATTCGAGTTATCGTCAAGCATCGATATCAAAGGTGAAATGCCGACTACTTTAATTTTGCAATAGAGAAAATCAAACAACATACGAGGTAATATTAGAAAAAATCATTCGTGTCCCTCGATTAGATATCGCGAATATATTTCGATCATCGTATATTTGCACGTTTAGTCTTCGTTTCTTCATATTCTCACGTCTCGATTCTATTGGTTTCGAATACGCGAAACTCCTGCGATGATCCCTTTCTACGTTTGAATATACGAAATATATATACACGCATGTTAGATCCGAGTGTGTATGCACATCTACGCGTGCGTGCGTGCGTGTGTGAGTGTATGGATGCGTGCCTGCGGCAGGAGTGATTATCGTGTTCGCGTTTGCCCGCGAGAGACACATGCGGCCGGTGGTCGTCCGCACACACGTACACGCGTATCGATGTGGCTACACGTAGTAGACCACACTCTCACGCAATACCAGGACTTCGCGGAGAGAATCGAGTTTGTTGAAATAACCTTTTCACGAGAGCTGCGCTCGCGCAACGCAAACTGTTATCCGACAGGAATCCGAGAGCCCGCAATGGTTAACAGCAATTTTTAGGCAATACATGTAAACGGGTTTTCATCTATCACGAACGCTCGCTAGCTCGCTAGCTCGCTCGTTTTCCAGTCGATTCATCGACAAATCAATGCGATTAAATCACACTTGAGATAATTATAGCTCTGAACGTGTATGTACATGTATGTGTATAGATTGCAATTAAAATCATATATATTCACGGAAATTTCTTTAAAGGGAAAGATATATTTTTATATAAATATATATCCAAATTATAATGTAAATATAGAAATTACAAATCAATAAATAATATATTCAAACAATAATGTATTGTTTTTTCTGTGGAAAAATATGTATAGCTTTCAATATATCCCAATATCTCTGCAGGTGTATGTATATTGAGAGTACAAATCAAAAAAATTTTTTTTATTTAGTAATCCTTAGAAATTTATTTCTATATATATTAATGTGGTGATTATATAAGATGATGATAAAATCTCATCACGGTTATTAATCAAATGTTAAATATATATAATGTATTTTTCAAAACAGAATATTATATTAAGGTTTGATAAGTACACACTATTATCAACTTCAAGACTTATATGGGAATAAATACATCAAGATTTAGCTATAAAACTCTAAAAAATGTCTCAAATTTCGGTGTATTATATACAAAATATCAATATCTGTTCTCTTTTTCAAGATATACTCACACATATAAGTGTACATAGATTGCTGAAAAGCTACAAATTTAAGAGTTAATAAATGAGAAGATTATAAACGATTGAAAACGCAGTCTTTTTTTAAATGAATATTCGTACATGAAAAATATACCAAAAAATTCCTATTAATTATTCCACGTCACTTTTACATAAATGAATTTTAATACAACGTATGAATGACTGGGTGATACACAGTATATAAACTTCAAAATTATAAATTAAGATGGTGTAAACAAAGATGGCGACCAATAAAACATTTACCGTGGAAGAATCGATTTCGAAGTATGTCGTGGAATCTCTAGATTACGTTTAATGTAGCTTTTCAGCGACTTTTAAATTGAACAAAAAGAGGAGTCACTTACTACAATGTGTCGGTGGGAGCAGATGTATACACATACAGATCCACACGAACGCGGTGATCGGCGGGGAGTTTCTCCCTTCCCCTCGCAGGGCTTCGCCCAGTATGCTTCCCTCGATGTATATACACTATATATGTATATATGTATACATATATATATTATGTGTATATTTATATATATAAGTATAATCCTTCCGACACGCGTATTTCCTTTCGTCGCTTATAATCCAACCGTCCGTCGCCGCTGCTGCCGCTGGCTGCGAGCTTCACCTCGCGACCCTGTTCTCACGCACGTATACACACACTCACACACACACACACACTGCAGCCGCAAAGGAACTCGTCCCGGACTCGTTGTTCTCGCGCCGCGACGAATACACCCCGATCGAACGCGACCGCGAAGTAACAACGCGCAGCCCGTCGTTATTTACACCATGAATCCGATTTTTTTTTCTGCCGTTTACTCGTCGCGCGACGATCTCCTATCTCTCTCCTTTCTCTCCCGTGGCGCCACTCTTCGTCTAACCTTCTCTCTCGCTCGCTCGGTGCTCCCTCTCCTCCGCCGTGTGTGTGTATTTTGTGTATATATATATCACGCACACTACTTCTCCGCCGCCGTTACGCCCGGCAAACACATATACACGCGCATATAAAGCGGACGCACACAAGAAGCACTCGCGAGGACACGATACGATTCGAAATGAAAACGAAAGAATCTGCGCGCGTGAAGCGACGATATTTTTCCGCGGCTCACCCGAGTACGCCCTGAAGTTCGCCCGTTCCGGCCGATCCACGAATGTCGCGCCACACATAAACAAACACGTACCACACAAATACGGCTGTACCACGTTTCTAGAACCCGGCGAGTGCACCTACGATCAACACTTTTTATCTCCTTCTCTCTCTCTATCTCACCTTCTATCTCCGTCTCTACGGCGCGCTTTCTACGTGTTGCGTTCGCTCTCTCGATCCCACGGACGGGTCGCCCGGGCTGCGCTATCTCTCTCTCTCTCTCTCTCTCTTTATATCCTTCTCTTTCCGTCGCTCTTTGTAGAACCGACACTGCTACCAACCCGCCACTTCTCCTCGTTTCTTTCGACACCTCGGAGCACTCACACGCGAAAAACGATGCTGAAGTGTACGCGAAACACGGCCGCCGAACAGCCAAAGCAAAGTCGCGCGAACGGAGCGAGAGCTACTCCTTCCTACTTGTCGTCGTTGTCGTCATCATTGACGCCGTCGTCGCGAAGGAGAGGCACGCACAACGCACACTTTTTCTCTCAACACATACACACACACACATACACACGTATGCACTTTCCTTGGTTTCGTCGTTCGCTCGTTCGGTCGGTCGTTCTCCTCTCACGCGAGAGCGGGACACACCCGGGTGGTTTTCGTCTACGGTGCCGTCCGCGCGATGGAGCGGACGCCGCGTCTCGAATCGAGTCGCCCCCGGTTTCGGTTTTGCGTCACAACGTCTCCTCTCGCCTCGACGTGAGAATCGCGCGCGGAGGCCGCGGATCTTCGCGAGACACGCGCGAGACGGACGAAAAAGAGACGCACAGAGAGACAATCGCGCCTCCCTTGTCACAAAGCACTCACGACGAACCGCAACACATGGGTACGACGGGGCCTCCGCCGAGATCGGGACTACTCGGCCGCGCTCGGTCGCGTCCGCCGCTCACGTCAGGGCCGTCGACATGTGCTCGCGGCGCCACGTCACACGATTGTTTCGCGTAGGAGAGAAATGTGGATTCCCACGATTGATTTTTTTTTGCGTCTCGCCGCACGCAATGCTCATATTGCGACATTAAGTATCCATTGCGTAATGAAAACAATATATTATATATAATTTATCGCGCGAATATTATATTAATTTGCCAAAAGTTCAGTCTATATACATTTATACATATATACATACATATATATATATTTATAGCCTGTTTTCGGCAAATTGTCATAAATCGTTGCTATCTAAATTGGCTTGCAAATATTTAATTTAGGTAATGTATCTAAATTATTATAGGAAAAAATTGTATAATTTCTATAAAAAAGAATTTTTATAGCATGTCTATAAATATGTACTGCTATGTACGTTAGTCACAATAATGTGATAATTTTTTAAAAGAATTATCGTGTAAAATAAGAATTCTTCTTGTTTTTTAATATCATCGATAGAAATAAGCAATTTATTACATTAAAAGAAAGAGAGAGAGAGAGAGAGAGAGAAACAGACGTCGGTGACAAATAATATATGCTCGGATATAAATCAATTGAATATACGCAAGCGATAATAGATGCGTATTAATAGGCATTAGCCGGGTCTGCACTGAAAAATCCGTTTTATTAATACAGAATAATAAATTTTTATTACGTAATTATTATTTAGAAAAATATAAATGTGTTTTTTTATTATTGAATGTAATTTTATTATTATTTGATTTTGATAATTCTTATTACAAGTACACACATACTTAACTAAATAAAAATATAGGAGCACGTTAATAAATCTTATCACAGAATATATACTCTCTTTATCGTTAAATAAGGTAAAGTATAGTTTGCTATAAATAATTCGCGTAAGAAAGTCTCTTTGCAAATCGAAATGCGGAATGAGACAGATGTGTAAATGAAAAGAAATTCGGTCAGACAGAAAACCGGGGGAGCTCGGGTGTCAATTTCCGGCGTTGGCCGACAACTAGGGAGAGGACTAGGGTTCCGCACAGGCGTCCTCCGTCCTCTTGTCGTCTTTCCTCGAAGGCTATACGGCCAGATCTGGTCTAGAGGAGAAAAGAAGCCGAGGGAGCTTGAAAGAGCACGACGAAGCACGAAGAGAAGAAGCCGTGGAGCTGTGGAGAAGAAGCACTCCTTCACCGCGAAGCGGACTCTTCACGGCGAGACAAAGGCGAGGTCCTCTCTCGCTCGCTCCCTTAGCCCTGTCCCCCCTTTAATTTCGTTTGTCTCGCTTCGATCTTCTGTTCTTTAATATGGACTGTCCTTTTTCTCATCCCTCTTTGTCTTTCTCCCTCGTTTCCCTTTCGCTCCGTCCTCTTCGATTCGCTGTCTCTCTCGAAATCTTCCATCTTTATCTTTCAATCCCTCGCATTCTGTCCCTCGACTTTTTTCGATCTCTCTTCTTTTCTTTATGGAACTCTATCAGCGTCCTTATCGTTTCGCTGCGAACCCGTCCGCTCAATCTTTCACTCTCGACATCGACATCGGAGGGAAAGTGAGAGGAGGATCGTCGGTGACAAACAACGCCGGACCCGAGAGAGTGAACAAGGGGACGGCAATTAGGAGAGATTCGTTTTAACTTTTCCCTCTCGTCCTCGTCGTCGTCGACAGCAGACACCGAACGCGCGATGATCACTATGTAACCGGAAGCGGCGATCGAAAACTCGTTACGTCCTCTCACCCTTTTTCCTTCTCGATGCCCTTCTGCATCAGAGAGAACGGTATAACCACTGGTGACATCAGTTTCCGCGATTGTCCTTGATAACGATATCGTATATTACGATCCGCTTTGGTAAATTTTTCGATCGGCTATTAGCTCCGAGAATTTAAAAAACTTTTAAATATATTATCACCCATTCTCTCTCTCTCTCTCTCTCTCTCTCTCTCACTAGTGTGATATAATATCTTTATTTTTATATTTAAAAAATACCATTTTTCTATATTATAAATATATAAATATAT
>NW_021853485.1:6331101-6333844 GCF_003651465.1 Formica exsecta
ATAAGATAAATTGAAAAAGATTTCGATAATTATATTATTTAAATATAATTTATACATAAATTGTAGAAATTTGAGATCATCTTTCAACGATAATCACGAAATTAAAATTCTAAGTAATAAAAAATGCTAATAAAAGCTATGAGTCTAAAGTTACAAGATATGGAGACTAAAAAACTAAAAAAATTAATATAATATTAATTTGTACTTTCTCATTAATTAAATTTATCATTGAGTAATATTGTCAATAATGTGTCGACCATCCGGTTAAAGGAGATGTTGTACTTAGATAACGGTGTTAATTACGAAAGTATCAACAGGAATGCTATCCGGTATTGTCAAATGAAATCGGATCGGTTTTACGTGCTAATTTCAACGTTAGTTTATCTTTTCTGATTAGATAGCCTTCTTGGTAGTAACTGCTGCGCCGTATATAATTTGAGCGCGTCCTGTTCATCTTGAAACTTGTTTTGCTACAAATTCCTCTTTACGCAAGACGAAGGAATTCGGCTTCATATATATATATATATATATTTGATCCCACGAATACACAATAAAGTCTGACAGACCTCAGCAATTTCTCGGTTTAGAATCGTGACAGAAACGTGACAGAATATCGTTCGTTGTATTTCTGTAACATCTTCAACACATATCTTTACAATTTTAAAAAAATACGACGAGTGATATTCTACATTTTCACGCGTTATTGATAGAAAATACGACAGTAAAAATTACTTAAAAATATAATACATAAATTATAACAGTGCAAAATATAATCTAATTTTGCTTTACACTATGCTTTTAATTATTCGTCTACTTTAATTTTGACATGTTTACAAAATGTATGAGAAATGTGTTCAAAGATGTAAAAATGCATATAATGAAAATGCACCGGATTTATATCATTGTGCTAATATAACTCGTTGATATAAAACTGTATGTGGTTTTATAAATGGCAGATTTTAAAGCAGTTGGTTCCGATTTCGTTAAGTAAATGAGGGAGGAGCACACACAACACAATCTAATACGCGATGCAGGGAATAAATTGAGAGGCTAGTAGCGTGGCTTGAAGTTGGGGGCAGGTCCCCGTGTTAGTTTTGACGTGAGACTGTTAGAAAGGCACGGATTTCTAAAGCTATTATTAATGGATGAGGGGGAGGAGTGTCAGAGAGATGCCTCTACGCGCGTTTACCCTTAACACGAGCCTCCTCCTCGTGCAGTTCATTTCGGAGGCTGCGAGCCGTCAAGGAGGAAAAAAGAACAAGCCGGCGAAGTATGTGCGCGACGAAGAGCGGAACAAAGAGAGTGCCGGCAGATATGGCAGGGGCGAATGTACGGGGAACGTTACGAGGGTGCGCATCGTAACAATATAGGGAGAGAAAAAAAGAAGCCCGTTGTCAACCGATGCCGTTAAGTATCTATAGATATTAGATCTAGATTTAGATCTAGATGCAGTAATTCCTTAAAAAAGGAGAAAATTTCTCAATTTCTCTTGGAAGACAAATTTGAAATTCTTCATCATCAAACAATTTCTTTTTTATACGAATAAAATACTGCCTGAAGTTTTACAGTATTTTTGAATAAATCATCCGTTCAAAAAATGAAATTTATTTCTATTTTATTCATTTATTTTCTTTTATTATATTCGTGCATTTTGAAAGAAACTTCATGTAATTTACGCCATCGAATTTGAATTAAATTTAAAATAAAATATCTTAGAAGTTCATTGAAAATCTGTCGATTCATTCTAACCGCGTGATACGGTTAACAAGAGAACACGAGCAAATACATGGAAACTTAATTTATGTAGATCATTCGAAACAGAGAAAAAAAGAGGACGAATGCGGGTAGGTGGATGGATTCACGTGGCTTGTACGTAGGGTCAAGTCAAATAGAATGCTTAATGGTTGCGTACACAATGAAACACTCGGCCCATGCGAATCAGTGTCGCCGCGGGATTTCGCACCACCCCGAGTACGATGTAACCGCGTTTTCGTGGGGTCGTACGAGAGAAAGAAAAAAAAAGTGGATAGGGTGGCAGCTCCCTCTTTTCTGTATCAGCCCCAACGGCGATGCTACACATTGCCATCCTTATGAAAGCGTGTGCGCTCTCTCATTTAATAAGCGCGCACGTATCGGCCAATAAGGCAAGCCGCCGCGGGGTCAGATCGATGGAGTAATCACTGAAAGTGGCAGTGTTTTCCTGCGGGAGATGGCCGCCGGTGGTCGGGGTATGATCATTTCGGCAAATAAGCGTGAAATTCTCGATTTGCTTCCGTACCCACGCCGGACGGAGACTCCATAACTTTGCTTTTGTGTGAGCGCAACCGTCCTGCATCCGAGAATGCAGGTGCACACATAGTTGTTCGACGCATTAATGGCTTTTGTGGTTGACACATCTGTCATACAAAAAGCTTTATCGAAGACACTTAGTATCTATCTCCGAATGTTACAAAAATAATAGTAAGTATCAATACCGAGATAAAATGTTAAGGGATATGTCAATAATAAGCCTAGGCAAACATTCTCGATGATCTTAACGAATTCTCGAAATACTTTGATCAAATACTCTTAAAACATCGAATGCCATGATAAAACTCGATTATCCTAAAATCGTTTGAGTTCTTTGAATTCTTACATATCTGTAAAAAAACATAACAGAACTGTCTGAACAATCCGACGAATTTTTAATGAACTTGTTAGAAAATTCAAATTTGGCGTATTTATGTATAAAGTTCCTTTAAAA
>NW_021853485.1:6333963-6359039 GCF_003651465.1 Formica exsecta
ATAAGATAAATTGAAAAAGATTTCGATAATTATATTATTTAAATATAATTTATACATAAATTGTAGAAATTTGAGATCATCTTTCAACGATAATCACGAAATTAAAATTCTAAGTAATAAAAAATGCTAATAAAAGCTATGAGTCTAAAGTTACAAGATATGGAGACTAAAAAACTAAAAAAATTAATATAATATTAATTTGTACTTTCTCATTAATTAAATTTATCATTGAGTAATATTGTCAATAATGTGTCGACCATCCGGTTAAAGGAGATGTTGTACTTAGATAACGGTGTTAATTACGAAAGTATCAACAGGAATGCTATCCGGTATTGTCAAATGAAATCGGATCGGTTTTACGTGCTAATTTCAACGTTAGTTTATCTTTTCTGATTAGATAGCCTTCTTGGTAGTAACTGCTGCGCCGTATATAATTTGAGCGCGTCCTGTTCATCTTGAAACTTGTTTTGCTACAAATTCCTCTTTACGCAAGACGAAGGAATTCGGCTTCATATATATATATATATATATTTGATCCCACGAATACACAATAAAGTCTGACAGACCTCAGCAATTTCTCGGTTTAGAATCGTGACAGAATCGTGACAGAATATCGTTCGTTGTGTATTTCTGTAACATCTTCAACACATATCTTTACAATTTTAAAAAAATACGACGAGTGATATTCTACATTTTCACGCGTTATTGATAGAAAATACGACAGTAAAAATTACTTAAAAATATAATACATAAATTATAACAGTGCAAAATATAATCTAATTTTGCTTTACACTATGCTTTTAATTATTCGTCTACTTTAATTTTGACATGTTTACAAAATGTATGAGAAATGTGTTCAAAGATGTAAAAATGCATATAATGAAAATGCACCGGATTTATATCATTGTGCTAATATAACTCGTTGATATAAAACTGTATGTGGTTTTATAAATGGCAGATTTTAAAGCAGTTGGTTCCGATTTCGTTAAGTAAATGAGGGAGGAGCACACACAACACAATCTAATACGCGATGCAGGGAATAAATTGAGAGGCTAGTAGCGTGGCTTGAAGTTGGGGGCAGGTCCCCGTGTTAGTTTTGACGTGAGACTGTTAGAAAGGCACGGATTTCTAAAGCTATTATTAATGGATGAGGGGGAGGAGTGTCAGAGAGATGCCTCTACGCGCGTTTACCCTTAACACGAGCCTCCTCCTCGTGCAGTTCATTTCGGAGGCTGCGAGCCGTCAAGGAGGAAAAAAGAACAAGCCGGCGAAGTATGTGCGCGACGAAGAGCGGAACAAAGAGAGTGCCGGCAGATATGGCAGGGGCGAATGTACGGGGAACGTTACGAGGGTGCGCATCGTAACAATATAGGGAGAGAAAAAAAGAAGCCCGTTGTCAACCGATGCCGTTAAGTATCTATAGATATTAGATCTAGATTTAGATCTAGATGCAGTAATTCCTTAAAAAAGGAGAAAATTTCTCAATTTCTCTTGGAAGACAAATTTGAAATTCTTCATCATCAAACAATTTCTTTTTTATACGAATAAAATACTGCCTGAAGTTTTACAGTATTTTTGAATAAATCATCCGTTCAAAAAATGAAATTTATTTCTATTTTATTCATTTATTTTCTTTTATTATATTCGTGCATTTTGAAAGAAACTTCATGTAATTTACGCCATCGAATTTGAATTAAATTTAAAATAAAATATCTTAGAAGTTCATTGAAAATCTGTCGATTCATTCTAACCGCGTGATACGGTTAACAAGAGAACACGAGCAAATACATGGAAACTTAATTTATGTAGATCATTCGAAACAGAGAAAAAAAGAGGACGAATGCGGGTAGGTGGATGGATTCACGTGGCTTGTACGTAGGGTCAAGTCAAATAGAATGCTTAATGGTTGCGTACACAATGAAACACTCGGCCCATGCGAATCAGTGTCGCCGCGGGATTTCGCACCACCCCGAGTACGATGTAACCGCGTTTTCGTGGGGTCGTACGAGAGAAAGAAAAAAAAAGTGGATAGGGTGGCAGCTCCCTCTTTTCTGTATCAGCCCCAACGGCGATGCTACACATTGCCATCCTTATGAAAGCGTGTGCGCTCTCTCATTTAATAAGCGCGCACGTATCGGCCAATAAGGCAAGCCGCCGCGGGGTCAGATCGATGGAGTAATCACTGAAAGTGGCAGTGTTTTCCTGCGGGAGATGGCCGCCGGTGGTCGGGGTATGATCATTTCGGCAAATAAGCGTGAAATTCTCGATTTGCTTCCGTACCCACGCCGGACGGAGACTCCATAACTTTGCTTTTGTGTGAGCGCAACCGTCCTGCATCCGAGAATGCAGGTGCACACATAGTTGTTCGACGCATTAATGGCTTTTGTGGTTGACACATCTGTCATACAAAAAGCTTTATCGAAGACACTTAGTATCTATCTCCGAATGTTACAAAAATAATAGTAAGTATCAATACCGAGATAAAATGTTAAGGGATATGTCAATAATAAGCCTAGGCAAACATTCTCGATGATCTTAACGAATTCTCGAAATACTTTGATCAAATACTCTTAAAACATCGAATGCCATGATAAAACTCGATTATCCTAAAATCGTTTGAGTTCTTTGAATTCTTATATATCTGTAAAAAAACAT
Source organism: Formica exsecta (assembly GCF_003651465.1). Lineage (NCBI taxonomy): Eukaryota > Metazoa > Arthropoda > Insecta > Hymenoptera > Formicidae > Formica > Formica exsecta. The sequence continues at coordinate 6,336,619 of NW_021853485.1, forward strand.
AACAGAACTGTCTGAACAATCCGACGAATTTTTAATGAACTTGTTAGAAAATTCAAATTTGGCGTATTTATGTATAAAGTTCCTTTAAAAAAAAAAAAAAAATATATAATATGACAAAATAAAAATAAATGAACAAAATAGATATTAATTTTATTATCTAAATGAATAATTTATTAAATTTAAAAATATACAAAAATGCTGTCAAAATTCTGGCAATATTTTATTCATGATAATTTCCGTAAAAAAAAAATGTTTGATGATGACTGAAAACATTTCGTTAACTAACATTGTACCTTTTCTCCTCTACCAAAGGACAACACATATTCAATTGTTACACACAAAAATCCATAACTCAGATACACGAATGTAATACTAAAGACAAAATATCACTCATTGGTGAACACTGTGGATCATTACAAGAAAAAAATAAAATCCCCATACTTAACGTTGTATTAAGAACGCAAAAAACAATTATATTATTATAAATCACACGTGTACACAATACGTCGCAAATCTGTTCAAATCGAGAATGTAATTTCTTTTTTCCAAAATTCACTCTTGATACCCGGAACGCCTCATACGAGGAAAGAATGAACCATTCCATTAACTTGCTCGGCTCGTGCAGACATTCTCGGCGAGATGCGAAATGTGTGCGGATCATGCTATCTCCTCTCCTCTAATGATGCACTGATACTTTGGTTTGGAGCTGTGTTACCTTTTCTTCTCAATCGCGCTCTCTTTGTTCCGCCGAGGTCGTTCCTCTAAACGCATCCATGTGTGCTCTACGGCGAAAATCGGGCTTCGTGGCGGACCTCAGATCGGATGCAGTGAATAAGAGCGGCGGGGAAAATGTATGAGTGTGTGCGAATAAGAGGAGAGCAGCGTATTAGATGAGACGGACGGGGGGAGAGTCGGCGATGGTGGTTTCGCGCGCGATGGACGAAAATATATTTCTCTCCTATAGAGCTTTGAAAAGACCGGGATGGAAAGGGAGAGAAAGGAGAAAGAAGCGAGAAGCAGTGCAGGAAATGCAGGCTGAAGAAGGACGAACTGTGAATATATGTATACCGTTCCGTCTCGAAAGGGAGAGAATCCGAGTGAGAGTTGGTTGGACGCAGACGGAGAAAATATACTAACACGTATATAGCACCAGAAAGATGTACACAGGGTGTCCCGATATACAATATTAATTTTACACACATTTCAAATATTAGATATATTCTTTTATACATTTGTTATTGATGTTTTCTTCATTAAATATCATGGTACAAAAAAAATTATAAAAGATATAGACTTTTTACAAAATAGATTTTAAACATGCAGTCTGGTAGAAAGCTCGTATTTACGTAAATTCAAGCAAATTTCAAGTTTTTATTTACGATTTTATTACTGTTTAATAATGAATATTAGAAAATTGTAACAGCTAATAGAAATGTTAATATTGAAAATTGATTTACAAATGTGTAAATATATTAAAACAAAAGTTTTTTAGTCACCCTATAGACGAAAAGAAGAAGAACTCTGGGACAATGGAAAGAGATGGAGAATGGTCTGTGCGGAACGGGAAAAGAGGGAGTTCGAGTGGAAAAGAGAGAAGGCGAGTCGGGTCGAGCCGAGTCGCATGGAAAAAGAGGGAGAATTCGAGGGACAGTCTAACTGCTGTGGAAAGCGACAGACGAAGATGGTAAATCGTTGGAGCAACGACAGTGTATATTTACTTCCACTTTGCCGCAGGAAAAAGAGAGACAGAGAAGAGAGGGAGAAGAAGAAGCGCGCGAGAAAAAGCGAAGCGAGGAAGACGATCTCAATGCACATCTACTACTAGTGCATAATCGGTGGGAAGGAGAGACGACGAGCAAGAAGAGAGATGACGCGGCAAAGGGTAGAAGGAAGACTGAACATCTACTGGCGTAGTATGAAGCAAAAAGGACAGGGCGAGTGAAAAATGGAAGGTGTATCTACCCGTGCGAGCGAAGAAGACGGAAAGAGAGCGAATATAACTCTCTCGTTCAGCTGACAAAAAAAAAAAAAAAACTCTGACGTTCCCCGATTTTGATGAGCTTCAAGTATATCTTATAAAATAGCTTGTGTATGTGTGTGAAAAAATAAACACGTGCTGTTTTATATACGTACAGCAAGTTCAAAGAATGAAAGGTCTCCTGCAAAGCTAACTCGTGACATTTATTTCAAAAACATATCGCTGAAAGCATCGGATTATATGAAAAGTTTTTCACAGTGTTTCAAAACAAGTTTCGTAACTTAAAAGCATTTTGTAATTGCGCATTTCCCGAGATTTTCTTTTAAGTAACATCGAGGATAAACTAATGATTACCACAAATGTTTATTTTCAAAAGCAACGTATGCACACGTTCAATTTACCCAAGTATCGCTAATGTCCTTATTTATACAAGAAAAAAAAGACAGAGAAGAGAGAGGAATGAAGAGCCAGATTAATGAAAGTCTTTGCTGCACGTTCGAACGAAGAAGAAGACGAAGGCAAAGTCGATAGATGGTAGCGACAGCTTCGCCGCGGAGTGCAGCTTCTCGTGATTCGCGTTTTATCGGAGCTATCGTTTAAATCCCCTCACGCACATGCGGTAGACTCACAAACACGCGCAAGAGCGCGATTAACTCGCACCACGTGCGTGTGTGTACGCCGTTTATAATTTATATTCGTGCATCGATACCACTTATTCGATATACACGGGCTCGTTCACGCAGTTCACGCTAACGCGTGTATATGAGTGATACAACACGGTGTCCGATACTTTTTATCTGATGAAGACTTAAGCGCGGCGTAATGCAGTCGTCACGAATAAATCATTTTAATAGGCCGGCTCCGCCGGCCGTTAGATAATGCTCGTTAAGTCGTTAGATATCCAGGCTTTCGTATGTACGAATTACCCGCCGTACATACGGATACGCTTCATCGACGATCAGCCATATTATTACTATGTCAGATACCTTCTCTCGTGTATTCTCTCGTTGTCGAATAATTATGCTAACACAGTATCTAATTGTTAATATCTCTTCACGTATGGAAAACTATTATATATATGTCATATTCGCGATTCTAATCGCCAACCGGTATTATTAATAATATATTTATGTACTTTATATATATATATCTTTTCTCATCTTTTCTCTTCATGTCTACATGGTTATATTAATTTTAATTTTAAATGCCGAGTTATTTGCATTTGAATATTAGATTTTTACGTAAGAATTTTATATCGAGTTTTGATTGAAATCATATAATGAGATACATTCTAATCTAAATGAAATCTCTTATATCTCTTCTTGTAATATTTTGAATAACATTAATTATTGATTAGTTGGAAGAAATCTTTTCCATGTAATGATTAAGTATAATTTGTCACATCACGATACACATGATTATAATTCAAATTAGAAGTTATATCTTTCATATTAATTTATATAATTATCAGTATAACTTCTTGATCTCCATGATAACAAGATAGAAGCTGACTGATATCGCGTTTTTTATCGATAATTTAAAATCAAAAAAAAATTTAGATATATTAGTTTTTGTATAACAGATATAAAATACACAGATATCGATCAGTATTTAGACAATGTACTGAAATATCCCTGTCTTCATAACTGATTATTATTTTTTTTTGAAGATATGCGCCACTATCTTCAACAATATATTATCGATGCTATTCGTTCGAGCGTGTCGTAATTTAATCGCGCCATCCGATTCTTTTCGATACGATCCGATATACAGACAGACGTCATAATCCGCATCCGCGCTCGTTCTCGCGAGAGAGATTGTTCATCGATATAAATTGAAAACACCGCCGGTATCCGCGGTAACGTGCAATTAACGGGCGATATATCACGTTGCGAGGAAAGTCCGGGCTATTTATTTTATCCAGTCGCCGTGGTCGTCGTCGTCGTGTCGTCTAGTATATAGGCAAGTCGGCGTAATATATTGTTCGTTGGTACGCTACTATATTTAGGTGCACCGTATGCTAACGCTAGCCACTGGAACGCTACCCCCTGCTGCTATAACCCGTAAGATTGCTGCTTTCGCTGGGCTACCATAATGCGCCGTGAAGACTAAAATTACGTAAAACAACCAAGTTTCAGCAGAAGCAACGCGTGTCTGTTTTCTTAATCTGATTGTGAATATATGCGCCAGATGAAGTAGTAACAAATGAAATTGGAGATTGAATCGATTTCAACTTTTTGCTCAATTGTGACTTTTTCTTCAATTATAATGTGCAAACATATAGTTTTAGAATCATACACAAAATACTGTTTTACAAAGATATATGGTTTAAATTGTTTAATTTAATAAATAATTTATTAGAAAGGCCAAATATAATAAAAGATAATTATTTTCATTTTTGAAGTTTCTTTTCATACTTCTCATATAAAATTTCCAAAAATTAGGGACACAGACTTCTATATATTATATAGAATTCTGTGATTAGAGAAAATTTTTAAAATACTTACTTGTAGGAAATAAAATGTAAATTTTAAATTTTATTTGATACACATGACTTGATAGTGAGAAGGTTATGCTTAAAAGCTAGAGAAAGTATAATTGATTCCAAAATCAGAAGAGTTAACAGAATAGATCGATGTATGGGAACGAGTCAATGAGGGAGAGAGCCTTTAATTTAAAATCCGATTTACCATCTAATGTCATTTGCTCAGCGTTATTATACTAGTATAACATTACTCGCTGCTCCGCTTACCTTAATTCGCTTTTAATACGCTGTAATGTACAAGACGTTTTACTCGACGTTTTATATACGTGTATGTATGCTCGGAGTTATTGCAATAGACAATCTAATCGTTCAGTGTAAATTTCAAATAATTAGTAAGACTTTTATCGTTTTGATGTAGTAGAAAGTAGCAATTAACGCTTTATTGTTCTCTTCTATCGCTCGACGCGTTTGCTTTCCGGCTTTCATACAATGCAATATACTCCACAATTTTATGAATACATTTATATAAGCATTACATAAGCAGATTTATATTTATACATCACAGTATTATTTTCAAGTATTAAATGCATGTGCATTAATTTAATGAATTATTATTTAATTTATATAGAAAAATATTATGTTAATATTTTTTCGATTCTAAATTAATATTCATTTGTAATAGCGGTTTATTTAATTAAACTATTAAAATCTCGATACTTTTATATATACATCGTTTTTCAAGCTCTTATTACATGCATCATCGATTCGAAAACGTGATAGATAAATTTTATTAGTTAGAAGCTTATTAACAATAACTAATTTCAATGAATTTGAAATTTATAAGAAAATAAATAAAGATTAAAATACATATCTACAATAATTATACACTTTTATAACTATTCACTGACATGAATATCGGCAGATACAATTTCTAAAAACGAGTTTCAAATTAACGTTCACGATGCCGCCCGAACTTTCCTCATTATATCTCGCGTATAACCATTCGCCGACAGAATAACAAACGTGCGCGCATTACCGCGGGCGAGATATTTAATGTAACGCATCTCGTAAGGTCAGCATTCACCGTCGTTAATTCCCCGCAGCGTGAAGGAAGTGCACGGTATACAAAAGTACAACGATTACGCGCTCGCGGTCAATAATTTCCGCGGCCGCGCGTAACCCATCGACCGTGCGTAGTGCGCGTATAAACTATCCGGTAGCTGCTCGAAATGATGTATGCGCGAACGTTACTAGCTATTTACTCGGAATTGTATGCATATGTAACTTAACTCAATACCGCCGCCGGACTCCATTACCGTTTCGACTGCGGCGGCGGGGATATACATCGTTGACCTGGCCGGTTTGCGCGCATATTTACCGGAGCCCGTGAGGTTTGCGGACAATGTTTGCCCTTAGGAGCGAACGTTTCGACATAGAGGCTGTCGGGCATGCTCGAATTTGATAAATCGAATCTCGCGAGTATCGATTACCGTGTATCGTTACTGTACAATGTCAATACCACCTGTCATAATCGATAAAGAAACTGTTTGCGGAAATAAATAGATGGAGAGCATATAATTAATATCTGTTTGCGAATGTGTAATCAAATAAGTAATACCCGTTGTGAGGCTATATTGTTCGCAAAGAAGTTGTTAATGACTTTATTCGATATTACGAGCTGATTAACTGAATTTCTTATTCAATACTAGCTTCTATTCTCGATTGATTTAATAAGATAAAATAGGATACGAAATAGCTGACACATTCAATAATACATTCGATAATTTAACGGTATTGATGAATAGTATATCTTTGATCAGTCAAATATTAAATAACATATGTTTTCGGCCGTAAAACGTCATGCATTCACAACAAAATTAATATATTTGATGTATTACCGTGCCCCTCGAATAAAATGAGAAATTTAAATCGATTTGGATTATCTATATATATATATATATCTGAGCAAGAATCATCCATTTCACTGTTTATACTCGCCTGATCGGATCGGGAGCTTGCAATGCGTGATCGGAAATTCAACGAGAGCGGCAAATTCAATAGAATAGCGAGAAAACCGGCGAGTTATGAATTTTTACGGTGAGATAGGAAAGAGATTTTAAATCTGCGGCGGTTATCGATTCGCTCTGTCCGTGAAAGATACGGCGCGGCGTGTGCCGTAAAATCGCGCGATTTCCCATCGCGCCTCACTAATTTTATGGGAATGCGATGCGGCACGTATCCCTAATTACGCGAGAATCCGTGTCGTGTAGTACGCGTCCGCCGACAATGCCGGCCGCGGGGATAATGAACTTAAATTTGTCGTTAAACATCACCTCCACACACGCGCTGTTAGCCGATGGTATTTCCACAGAAAGCAATGATAGCGCGCGAATGCGCAATGACGCATAGCAATGCTGTCGAGTATAGCAAATAATCCTTGTTACATTTCATTGAGATAGATAGACGGTTCAAACGTATATCTTTTTTTTTTTTTTTTAACATGATATCTTTAGTTGAAAAATTAAAATATCGTAAATTTTGTACGTGTTTTCTAAAAGCGACATTTCCGGATTAATAAATCACAAGTTATAAAATATCTGCTTTATCAAATAAATTTCGTTCAGTCAATTGATATATTGACCAAGGCATATAAAACGAACGTTATAAAGCAGGTTATAACAATTATTAATCTTGCATTGTGTTTTATTCGTTATTCTCTTTGAACATGTCGCATGATACGTGTCGCAAATAACTGTACGAGCGCGCGCGCGGGGGCATGTAATTAACGAGCGCTCGATTACGCAAGTTACGTTGGCGCGGAGACGTACGCGAAATTGAAAACTCATTCGCAGAACACGTATAAATGTGTCCATCCCCGTGCGCGCAATCACGTCTGATTAGTGCAATCAGCTGCGGATTTTGCGTAACGACGGGGTACGATATCGGGCGATATATGTCGGCACGTAATAATAACGATCGGGCGAGCACAAATATGTTTTTAATTAAATAGCGCGTTTGCATTATCCGTTTGGAATAATGATTAGCATTGTGCCGACTCTCTGACGGAGAGGATGGGGGCGAAAGCATGTAAAGCACGGGGGGGAAGGAACATTTGCACGAGCAATCGCGTCGAGTGAAATTTGTAAATGCAACACATCGCGCATCGTGCCGTGTATCATAACCGTTGCGTTGCGTTTTGCTGCAATCAAATGTCACGATGTGAAATTAATGGACGAAGCAACAACGTGAAGCCCTGGCTAGTTACATCGAGGAGCCAGTAGATCGGATTGCGCGATTGCGGATAAATTGATGAGCGCAGATGTGTAGAAAGATTGCGTACAATGAATAACGGTCATTGTTGCGGTACTAAAAAGAAGTGAGATATGAAAAGGTATAATTACATTTTGCAATATTTTCTTTCGTGATATAAATTTACACCATTTTTTTAGAGAATAATCTCAATTGCGCGGTAAAGAAAGAAACATATACACACGCAAATCGAATTTTTCGTCCTTAGAATCCAATCGGAAATAGATGTTGCGTGACTTTCCGTTATACATGATGGAAAGCAAAGTATAATATTTTGTTAACAACAAATATCATCGCCATAGACAGAAGCGAGATTCGATCGTATGTGTAAAGCAATATCGTGTGTCGGTTTTGGGAGCGGGCACTGTAGTGGATGCGGGAGACAGGAAAAGGGGAAACGCGAACCCGAAGTTGTATCGCGAGAGTCACCGGTTGTAATCGTTGTTATCAAGTGGAGGTTAGCGGGCAGATTCACGTCCGTTGTTTGCATTTGACGGGGTTTGGAAGGAAACATAAAGTGAGAGAGATCGCGAGGATTGAAGAGATGAGCAAGAGAGAAAGAGAGAGAGAGAGAGAATGAGGGAAGAGGATAGAGGGTAGAGGGCTCGTGTTCGTGATAGGCGGAGCCGAGTGGCGGTCGATATGAAACACCCCTCAATGAAACAAGCTCTATCCTCCCTTCTCGCTCTCCTTTTCCCTTCCTTCTCCCCTCCTCCCCCCCTCTCTCTCTCTCTCTTCCTCATTCCATTACTCTCTCACCGACCCTTCGTCCCTCTTTTAACTCCCGCCTACGCTCATTCACCCTCGAACGCTTCCACATTCTCTCTGCTCTGCACTTATTCGCCCTGAAGCTTATACAACGTGATCCGTCATAACGGCGCACCGCGAGACTTTTAACTCCCTCCATATACCTCTTGCACCGCGCGAGGAAAATTTCGTTTCAACAAGAAAGAGGAAATGAGATAACTGCATCTATAAAGACACGACCTCGCTCGCGAGTATATCGTGACGGTTTTTGCGCTTGTATTGGCGAAAAGTTTACAAGTTTATTCGTCACAATCGTAATTTGTGAAAGCTCGCGATTAACACGAGGTAAATAATTTAGATAGAAAATAGTGATAAAACTCTGTTATTTTCCCCTCATTTCGAAAAACGAGAGAATTCGCGAAGGTACTTAACATCTGGTATCTTTACAATAGCATTTTTTACAATTTTACAAAGATAAAAGTTTGACGGCGTAAAATTGTTGAATCTCCGATTACGCGCGACAAAACGCTTTCAACAGGATTCAACAACTCATCGACGTGTAATGCGAACGCAGGATTACAGGATAAAATTGGCGTGAAGTTGACGGCATGTTGGGCAACGCGTAATTTGAATTGACTATTAATCGTCTGCGTAAACATTGGCTCGCGCTGATTTACATCACGTATTCAGCGCTAAATGTTTATTTGTCTAAAGCCAGCTCGACATATACATCCGTTCGTTAAATATTCCAAAATTCTGTATTTATGCGAATTTTGGCAGCATTTAATATTTTGTCATGTGAAATCATGTAGATTAGCGCTTTTAATATATGACATGCATATGAATGCCATCACATTTATAAAACTATCGTGAAAAGTTTCAGCACGCATTGAAGCATTTTTTCTTGTTATTTAGCTTAAAAAAAATTTCTAAAAAATCAGCTTGAGTACTAAATTTTAATTTTGAATTCAAATGTCCGTGATTGCAATAAAACGTTTTCAGTATTTTCTACATTTTTCAAGAGTGTAAAAAGTGTCACTCTCATAAATGTAAAAAACGCTGAAAGCTTTTTATTACATAATATACAAAATACTCTAAGTATTTAAATATATATATCAATATTTTACATACACAAATATATTATCTTCGCCCGATGTATATATGTTAAATCTTCTGTAATTTTTTATTTTCTTTTTTTAGATATATCCTCGATATCTTTTAATTTAAGATTTAAGACATTTATTTTTAGATTTCTTGGAAATTTGACTAAATTTATTCGAATTTATTTTAATAACAGTTTTGCATGTATCATGTAGTTTATTTGTTGCGACGTTTTATCTTTAAACTTGGGTGCTCTTTGCCAAGAAATTCTGCAATAGTCTCTTGCACGCCGTAAACACGAGGCAATCCGAGACGGCGTCGTTCGCGAATAGTCCCGTAACGTTCGCGGGCGATAGTCCCGGCGAGGATTCTGATTTCTTCGTAAATCCTGCTCCAGGTTCGGCATGCCCGGTGGTGCCAGCGAGCGAAAACCGACGCTGTCAACGAATCGATATCCGGATGGGCGTGGCCTTGTCGATCCTCTCGCGGATGGAATAGAGCAGAACGCGCGAGATATGTTCTCGCAGATGTTCGCAAATGCCGCGGCAGATTTAGCGATTCGATTTAGTGCTGTTTCGATATTCTCCTTTCTGTCGTCGTGTCTGATGTCGGCGGCCATAATTAAAAATCGTCTGGATTTCATTGCAGATCCCGTTTGATAAATAGCGTATACCGAGATGTCGACAAAGAATATATTTTCTTTCTCTCTATACAAAATGCACCGACTCTTTCTTCCGTCTTTTAATTAGCATCGATGTGTTTTCTAGCTTTTGATTCGCATTTTTAAATTTTATTTCGCAAAGAGCTCTGTAACTGATTGCTAGAATCGTAATATTTCCATAGAGAAAAATTCGACATCATCGATGAAAGAAAATAAAGCGAGAAAGAGAGAGAATCTTTGTATAATCATTCTTGTGGCATGCCAATATAAATTGTTATCCGCGGCGGAATATTTCATTACGTCTAGCGCGCTCACGAACGAAAGTGTATTAACGACAGAATTCAACCCTTTCCTTGGCCGTTTTTTCCTCCCGCCCGAAACGTTGCATATAAAACGCCTTAATGGCAGTACGATAAGGACATGATTTATCACCGCCGTAACTCCCGAGTGTCGCCGGGGTGTAGGGCACGTCAGCCGGCTACTTGCTCTCAACGAGCGCGATTAACGTATTTATTCGCCTTCCACTTTCCGCGCTCAACGCAAGACTGTGTCGCATGGGGGCAATGTATCAATGCATCGATATCGATATCGAAATAAGATATTGACACTACATTCGATGCCGAAGAGAAAGCATCCATATCTTAAAATATCGCTATTTGTCACGAGGCTGATATTTATGGCTAAAGCATAAAACGGCTGCTTAAAATAATATATAGGCTACACAAATCGTCATTTTATTTCTAAATTTTTTAATAAGCTTGAAGTTAACTTGAAGTTAAATTTCTCTTAAAAAACGCGTCGAGGCATCCAATGGTTTTGAGTGATAAAGTGATTTCGAGTTTTAAGGAATTAAAGAGGTATTAGAGTTGTAAAACACTGTTTTTGTCGTGGAACTTTGTTTAATTACATTCAAGGAAATCTTGCTTTTATAAGATTTTAATTTCAGAGCTTAATTACCAAGATATTTCATGTCGAAGTACGAGAGATAAATAATGTCTTTTCATTAAATTTTCGTTAAAGAAAAATCCAAATAACTCCAAGAAGCCATCATTAAGGCCAGTAGCACATTTCAAGTAAGAGTAAGTACTCCGAAATACGAACTTTTTTCAGCACAACGGATTAAGGCGAGTACTTTCACGAATCTTAGCTCTTTGCAAAAAAGAAATCTTTAGATCTCTTTGTGTACACACAAGCAAAATATATCCGGAAATAATTGATTTTATTATGATTTACATAACAAGATGGATAGTTAAATTGGCTATAGAACGTCTTTGTTTAAGAAAAAATTTCAATACGACGTGAAAATGCCGATCTCACTTCCGGCATTATATCGACAATATTCGCTCAACCCCGGGCGCATTAATGAATGTAAATCAATTAATCCTTCGAGTGGGGTTGCGAGCGATCGACGCGAGCTAATCCCAGCGAGAAGCAGAAGGGGAACCAACAAGAGGGAGAGCAGGAAGAGAAGAATAGAGATCCTCTAATAAGGTAATGTCACACTTTATGTCAAAATGTTTCAATTATAATATATGTGTGAAGATCTGACGTGAAAAATGTTAGTTTAATTAGTTGAGAGAAAGACCACTCGTGTATCGAATTATAAAATGAAAGAGAGAGTTTTTGTTTTTTATAACTACTAAAAAAAGCATAAAAAATAACATTGAAATTTGATTATTCAACGCTATGTTCTAGCAAAAAATAGCCGAAAGTAACAATTATGAGCTATTGATTTTCTTTTTTTTTTATACAAAATAAATTTTTATATCTATATAAATTGATGTGAATTACAAAATATATATTATTTTATAAAAAAAAAAAACGCAGTTCACGCTAACGCGTGTATATGAGTGATACAACACGGTGTCCGATACTTTTTATCTGATGAAGACTTAAGCGCGGCGTAATGCAGTCGTCACGAATAAATCATTTTAATAGGCCGGCTCCGCCGGCCGTTAGATAATGCTCGTTAAGTCGTTAGATATCCAGGCTTTCGTATGTACGAATTACCCGCCGTACATACGGATACGCTTCATCGACGATCAGCCATATTATTACTATGTCAGATACCTTCTCTCGTGTATTCTCTCGTTGTCGAATAATTATGCTAACACAGTATCTAATTGTTAATATCTCTTCACGTATGGAAAACTATTATATATATGTCATATTCGCGATTCTAATCGCCAACCGGTATTATTAATAATATATTTATGTACTTTATATATATATATCTTTTCTCATCTTTTCTCTTCATGTCTACATGGTTATATTAATTTTAATTTTAAATGCCGAGTTATTTGCATTTGAATATTAGATTTTTACGTAAGAATTTTATATCGAGTTTTGATTGAAATCATATAATGAGATACATTCTAATCTAAATGAAATCTCTTATATCTCTTCTTGTAATATTTTGAATAACATTAATTATTGATTAGTTGGAAGAAATCTTTTCCATGTAATGATTAAGTATAATTTGTCACATCACGATACACATGATTATAATTCAAATTAGAAGTTATATCTTTCATATTAATTTATATAATTATCAGTATAACTTCTTGATCTCCATGATAACAAGATAGAAGCTGACTGATATCGCGTTTTTTATCGATAATTTAAAATCAAAAAAAAATTTAGATATATTAGTTTTTGTATAACAGATATAAAATACACAGATATCGATCAGTATTTAGACAATGTACTGAAATATCCCTGTCTTCATAACTGATTATTATTTTTTTTTGAAGATATGCGCCACTATCTTCAACAATATATTATCGATGCTATTCGTTCGAGCGTGTCGTAATTTAATCGCGCCATCCGATTCTTTTCGATACGATCCGATATACAGACAGACGTCATAATCCGCATCCGCGCTCGTTCTCGCGAGAGAGATTGTTCATCGATATAAATTGAAAACACCGCCGGTATCCGCGGTAACGTGCAATTAACGGGCGATATATCACGTTGCGAGGAAAGTCCGGGCTATTTATTTTATCCAGTCGCCGTGGTCGTCGTCGTCGTGTCGTCTAGTATATAGGCAAGTCGGCGTAATATATTGTTCGTTGGTACGCTACTATATTTAGGTGCACCGTATGCTAACGCTAGCCACTGGAACGCTACCCCCTGCTGCTATAACCCGTAAGATTGCTGCTTTCGCTGGGCTACCATAATGCGCCGTGAAGACTAAAATTACGTAAAACAACCAAGTTTCAGCAGAAGCAACGCGTGTCTGTTTTCTTAATCTGATTGTGAATATATGCGCCAGATGAAGTAGTAACAAATGAAATTGGAGATTGAATCGATTTCAACTTTTTGCTCAATTGTGACTTTTTCTTCAATTATAATGTGCAAACATATAGTTTTAGAATCATACACAAAATACTGTTTTACAAAGAGATATGGTTTAAATTGTTTAATTTAATAAATAATTTATTAGAAAGGCCAAATATAATAAAAGATAATTATTTTCATTTTTGAAGTTTCTTTTCATACTTCTCATATAAAATTTCCAAAAATTAGGGACACAGACTTCTATATATTATATAGAATTCTGTGATTAGAGAAAATTTTTAAAATACTTACTTGTAGGAAATAAAATGTAAATTTTAAATTTTATTTGATACACATGACTTGATAGTGAGAAGGTTATGCTTAAAAGCTAGAGAAAGTATAATTGATTCCAAAATCAGAAGAGTTAACAGAATAGATCGATGTATGGGAACGAGTCAATGAGGGAGAGAGCCTTTAATTTAAAATCCGATTTACCATCTAATGTCATTTGCTCAGCGTTATTATACTAGTATAACATTACTCGCTGCTCCGCTTACCTTAATTCGCTTTTAATACGCTGTAATGTACAAGACGTTTTACTCGACGTTTTATATACGTGTATGTATGCTCGGAGTTATTGCAATAGACAATCTAATCGTTCAGTGTAAATTTCAAATAATTAGTAAGACTTTTATCGTTTTGATGTAGTAGAAAGTAGCAATTAACGCTTTATTGTTCTCTTCTATCGCTCGACGCGTTTGCTTTCCGGCTTTCATACAATGCAATATACTCCACAATTTTATGAATACATTTATATAAGCATTACATAAGCAGATTTATATTTATACATCACAGTATTATTTTCAAGTATTAAATGCATGTGCATTAATTTAATGAATTATTATTTAATTTATATAGAAAAATATTATGTTAATATTTTTTCGATTCTAAATTAATATTCATTTGTAATAGCGGTTTATTTAATTAAACTATTAAAATCTCGATACTTTTATATATACATCGTTTTTCAAGCTCTTATTACATGCATCATCGATTCGAAAACGTGATAGATAAATTTTATTAGTTAGAAGCTTATTAACAATAACTAATTTCAATGAATTTGAAATTTATAAGAAAATAAATAAAGATTAAAATACATATCTACAATAATTATACACTTTTATAACTATTCACTGACATGAATATCGGCAGATACAATTTCTAAAAACGAGTTTCAAATTAACGTTCACGATGCCGCCCGAACTTTCCTCATTATATCTCGCGTATAACCATTCGCCGACAGAATAACAAACGTGCGCGCATTACCGCGGGCGAGATATTTAATGTAACGCATCTCGTAAGGTCAGCATTCACCGTCGTTAATTCCCCGCAGCGTGAAGGAAGTGCACGGTATACAAAAGTACAACGATTACGCGCTCGCGGTCAATAATTTCCGCGGCCGCGCGTAACCCATCGACCGTGCGTAGTGCGCGTATAAACTATCCGGTAGCTGCTCGAAATGATGTATGCGCGAACGTTACTAGCTATTTACTCGGAATTGTATGCATATGTAACTTAACTCAATACCGCCGCCGGACTCCATTACCGTTTCGACTGCGGCGGCGGGGATATACATCGTTGACCTGGCCGGTTTGCGCGCATATTTACCGGAGCCCGTGAGGTTTGCGGACAATGTTTGCCCTTAGGAGCGAACGTTTCGACATAGAGGCTGTCGGGCATGCTCGAATTTGATAAATCGAATCTCGCGAGTATCGATTACCGTGTATCGTTACTGTACAATGTCAATACCACCTGTCATAATCGATAAAGAAACTGTTTGCGGAAATAAATAGATGGAGAGCATATAATTAATATCTGTTTGCGAATGTGTAATCAAATAAGTAATACCCGTTGTGAGGCTATATTGTTCGCAAAGAAGTTGTTAATGACTTTATTCGATATTACGAGCTGATTAACTGAATTTCTTATTCAATACTAGCTTCTATTCTCGATTGATTTAATAAGATAAAATAGGATACGAAATAGCTGACACATTCAATAATACATTCGATAATTTAACGGTATTGATGAATAGTATATCTTTGATCAGTCAAATATTAAATAACATATGTTTTCGGCCGTAAAACGTCATGCATTCACAACAAAATTAATATATTTGATGTATTACCGTGCCCCTCGAATAAAATGAGAAATTTAAATCGATTTGGATTATCTATATATATATATATATCTGAGCAAGAATCATCCATTTCACTGTTTATACTCGCCTGATCGGATCGGGAGCTTGCAATGCGTGATCGGAAATTCAACGAGAGCGGCAAATTCAATAGAATAGCGAGAAAACCGGCGAGTTATGAATTTTTACGGTGAGATAGGAAAGAGATTTTAAATCTGCGGCGGTTATCGATTCGCTCTGTCCGTGAAAGATACGGCGCGGCGTGTGCCGTAAAATCGCGCGATTTCCCATCGCGCCTCACTAATTTTATGGGAATGCGATGCGGCACGTATCCCTAATTACGCGAGAATCCGTGTCGTGTAGTACGCGTCCGCCGACAATGCCGGCCGCGGGGATAATGAACTTAAATTTGTCGTTAAACATCACCTCCACACACGCGCTGTTAGCCGATGGTATTTCCACAGAAAGCAATGATAGCGCGCGAATGCGCAATGACGCATAGCAATGCTGTCGAGTATAGCAAATAATCCTTGTTACATTTCATTGAGATAGATAGACGGTTCAAACGTATATCTTTTTTTTTTTTTTTTAACATGATATCTTTAGTTGAAAAATTAAAATATCGTAAATTTTGTACGTGTTTTCTAAAAGCGACATTTCCGGATTAATAAATCACAAGTTATAAAATATCTGCTTTATCAAATAAATTTCGTTCAGTCAATTGATATATTGACCAAGGCATATAAAACGAACGTTATAAAGCAGGTTATAACAATTATTAATCTTGCATTGTGTTTTATTCGTTATTCTCTTTGAACATGTCGCATGATACATGTCGCAAATAACTGTACGAGCGCGCGCGCGGGGGCATGTAATTAACGAGCGCTCGATTACGCAAGTTACGTTGGCGCGGAGACGTACGCGAAATTGAAAACTCATTCGCAGAACACGTATAAATGTGTCCATCCCCGTGCGCGCAATCACGTCTGATTAGTGCAATCAGCTGCGGATTTTGCGTAACGACGGGGTACGATATCGGGCGATATATGTCGGCACGTAATAATAACGATCGGGCGAGCACAAATATGTTTTTAATTAAATAGCGCGTTTGCATTATCCGTTTGGAATAATGATTAGCATTGTGCCGACTCTCTGACGGAGAGGATGGGGGCGAAAGCATGTAAAGCACGGGGGGGAAGGAACATTTGCACGAGCAATCGCGTCGAGTGAAATTTGTAAATGCAACACATCGCGCATCGTGCCGTGTATCATAACCGTTGCGTTGCGTTTTGCTGCAATCAAATGTCACGATGTGAAATTAATGGACGAAGCAACAACGTGAAGCCCTGGCTAGTTACATCGAGGAGCCAGTAGATCGGATTGCGCGATTGCGGATAAATTGATGAGCGCAGATGTGTAGAAAGATTGCGTACAATGAATAACGGTCATTGTTGCGGTACTAAAAAGAAGTGAGATATGAAAAGGTATAATTACATTTTGCAATATTTTCTTTCGTGATATAAATTTACACCATTTTTTTAGAGAATAATCTCAATTGCGCGGTAAAGAAAGAAACATATACACACGCAAATCGAATTTTTCGTCCTTAGAATCCAATCGGAAATAGATGTTGCGTGACTTTCCGTTATACATGATGGAAAGCAAAGTATAATATTTTGTTAACAACAAATATCATCGCCATAGACAGAAGCGAGATTCGATCGTATGTGTAAAGCAATATCGTGTGTCGGTTTTGGGAGCGGGCACTGTAGTGGATGCGGGAGACAGGAAAAGGGGAAACGCGAACCCGAAGTTGTATCGCGAGAGTCACCGGTTGTAATCGTTGTTATCAAGTGGAGGTTAGCGGGCAGATTCACGTCCGTTGTTTGCATTTGACGGGGTTTGGAAGGAAACATAAAGTGAGAGAGATCGCGAGGATTGAAGAGATGAGCAAGAGAGAAAGAGAGAGAGAGAGAGAGAGAATGAGAGAAGAGGATAGAGGGTAGAGGGCTCGTGTTCGTGATAGGCGGAGCCGAGTGGCGGTCGATATGAAACACCCCTCAATGAAACAAGCTCTATCCTCCCTTCTCGCTCTCCTTTTCCCTTCCTTCTCCCCTCCTCCCCCCCTCTCTCTCTCTCTCTTCCTCATTCCATTACTCTCTCACCGACCCTTCGTCCCTCTTTTAACTCCCGCCTACGCTCATTCACCCTCGAACGCTTCCACATTCTCTCTGCTCTGCACTTATTCCCCTTCTCCCCTCCTCCCCCCTCTCTCTCTCTCTCTCTCTTCCTCATTCCATTACTCTCTCACCGACCCTTCGTCCCTCTTTTAACTCCCGCCTACGCTCATTCACCCTCGAACGCTTCCACATTCTCTCTGCTCTGCACTTATTCGCCCTGAAGCTTATACAACGTGATCCGTCATAACGGCGCACCGCGAGACTTTTAACTCCCTCCATATACCTCTTGCACCGCGCGAGGAAAATTTCGTTTCAACAAGAAAGAGGAAATGAGATAACTGCATCTATAAAGACACGACCTCGCTCGCGAGTATATCGTGACGGTTTTTGCGCTTGTATTGGCGAAAAGTTTACAAGTTTATTCGTCACAATCGTAATTTGTGAAAGCTCGCGATTAACACGAGGTAAATAATTTAGATAGAAAATAGTGATAAAACTCTGTTATTTTCCCCTCATTTCGAAAAACGAGAGAATTCGCGAAGGTACTTAACATCTGGTATCTTTACAATAGCATTTTTTACAATTTTACAAAGATAAAAGTTTGACGGCGTAAAATTGTTGAATCTCCGATTACGCGCGACAAAACGCTTTCAACAGGATTCAACAACTCATCGACGTGTAATGCGAACGCAGGATTACAGGATAAAATTGGCGTGAAGTTGACGGCATGTTGGGCAACGCGTAATTTGAATTGACTATTAATCGTCTGCGTAAACATTGGCTCGCGCTGATTTACATCACGTATTCAGCGCTAAATGTTTATTTGTCTAAAGCCAGCTCGACATATACATCCGTTCGTTAAATATTCCAAAATTCTGTATTTATGCGAATTTTGGCAGCATTTAATATTTTGTCATGTGAAATCATGTAGATTAGCGCTTTTAATATATGACATGCATATGAATGCCATCACATTTATAAAACTATCGTGAAAAGTTTCAGCACGCATTGAAGCATTTTTTCTTGTTATTTAGCTTAAAAAAAATTTCTAAAAAATCAGCTTGAGTACTAAATTTTAATTTTGAATTCAAATGTCCGTGATTGCAATAAAACGTTTTCAGTATTTTCTACATTTTTCAAGAGTGTAAAAAGTGTCACTCTCATAAATGTAAAAAACGCTGAAAGCTTTTTATTACATAATATACAAAATACTCTAAGTATTTAAATATATATATCAATATTTTACATACACAAATATATTATCTTCGCCCGATGTATATATGTTAAATCTTCTGTAATTTTTTATTTTCTTTTTTTAGATATATCCTCGATATCTTTTAATTTAAGATTTAAGACATTTATTTTTAGATTTCTTGGAAATTTGACTAAATTTATTCGAATTTATTTTAATAACAGTTTTGCATGTATCATGTAGTTTATTTGTTGCGACGTTTTATCTTTAAACTTGGGTGCTCTTTGCCAAGAAATTCTGCAATAGTCTCTTGCACGCCGTAAACACGAGGCAATCCGAGACGGCGTCGTTCGCGAATAGTCCCGTAACGTTCGCGGGCGATAGTCCCGGCGAGGATTCTGATTTCTTCGTAAATCCTGCTCCAGGTTCGGCATGCCCGGTGGTGCCAGCGAGCGAAAACCGACGCTGTCAACGAATCGATATCCGGATGGGCGTGGCCTTGTCGATCCTCTCGCGGATGGAATAGAGCAGAACGCGCGAGATATGTTCTCGCAGATGTTCGCAAATGCCGCGGCAGATTTAGCGATTCGATTTAGTGCTGTTTCGATATTCTCCTTTCTGTCGTCGTGTCTGATGTCGGCGGCCATAATTAAAAATCGTCTGGATTTCATTGCAGATCCCGTTTGATAAATAGCGTATACCGAGATGTCGACAAAGAATATATTTTCTTTCTCTCTATACAAAATGCACCGACTCTTTCTTCCGTCTTTTAATTAGCATCGATGTGTTTTCTAGCTTTTGATTCGCATTTTTAAATTTTATTTCGCAAAGAGCTCTGTAACTGATTGCTAGAATCGTAATATTTCCATAGAGAAAAATTCGACATCATCGATGAAAGAAAATAAAGCGAGAAAGAGAGAGAATCTTTGTATAATCATTCTTGTG
The DNA here is from genome assembly GCF_003651465.1 of Formica exsecta. Taxonomy (NCBI): domain Eukaryota; kingdom Metazoa; phylum Arthropoda; class Insecta; order Hymenoptera; family Formicidae; genus Formica; species Formica exsecta. Next base: position 6,356,693 of record NW_021853485.1, read on the forward strand.
GCATGCCAATATAAATTGTTATCTGCGGCGGAATATTTCATTACGTCTTAGCGCGCTCACGAACCAAAGTGTATTAACGACAGAATTCAACCCTTTCCTTGGCCGTTTTTTCCTCCCGCCCGAAACGTTGCATATAAAACGCCTTAATGGCAGTACGATAAGGACATGATTTATCACCGCCGTAACTCCCGAGTGTCGCCGGAAGCGAGAAAGAGAGAGAATCTTTGTATAATCATTCTTGTGGCATGCCAATATAAATTGTTATCCGCGGCGGAATATTTCATTACGTCTAGCGCGCTCACGAACGAAAGTGTATTAACGACAGAATTCAACCCTTTCCTTGGCCGTTTTTTCCTCCCGCCCGAAACGTTGCATATAAAACGCCTTAATGGCAGTACGATAAGGACATGATTTATCACCGCCGTAACTCCCGAGTGTCGCCGGGGTGTAGGGTACGTCAGCCGGCTACTTGCTCTCAACGAGCGCGATTAACGTATTTATTCGCCTTCCACTTTCCGCGCTCAACGCAAGACTGTGTCGCATGGGGGCAATGTATCAATGCATCGATATCGATATCGAAATAAGATATTGACACTACATTCGATGCCGAAGAGAAAGCATCCATATCTTAAAATATCGCTATTTGTCACGAGGCTGATATTTATGGCTAAAGCATAAAACGGCTGCTTAAAATAATATATAGGCTACACAAATCGTCATTTTATTTCTAAATTTTTTAATAAGCTTGAAGTTAACTTGAAGTTAAATTTCTCTTAAAAAACGCGTCGAGGCATCCAATGGTTTTGAGTGATAAAGTGATTTCGAGTTTTAAGGAATTAAAGAGGTATTAGAGTTGTAAAACACTGTTTTTGTCGTGGAACTTTGTTTAATTACATTCAAGGAAATCTTGCTTTTATAAGATTTTAATTTCAGAGCTTAATTACCAAGATATTTCATGTCGAAGTACGAGAGATAAATAATGTCTTTTCATTAAATTTTCGTTAAAGAAAAATCCAAATAACTCCAAGAAGCCATCATTAAGGCCAGTAGCACATTTCAAGTAAGAGTAAGTACTCCGAAATACGAACTTTTTTCAGCACAACGGATTAAGGCGAGTACTTTCACGAATCTTAGCTCTTTGCAAAAAAGAAATCTTTAGATCTCTTTGTGTACACACAAGCAAAATATATCCGGAAATAATTGATTTTATTATGATTTACATAACAAGATGGATAGTTAAATTGGCTATAGAACGTCTTTGTTTAAGAAAAAATTTCAATACGACGTGAAAATGCCGATCTCACTTCCGGCATTATATCGACAATATTCGCTCAACCCCGGGCGCATTAATGAATGTAAATCAATTAATCCTTCGAGTGGGGTTGCGAGTGTGCTACATGTATATATTAGCTGTATTTTATTTTATTTTTCACACAAACTCGTTTTCTAAAAATCCTTTTATAAGACGATCGTTTCTTGCATTATTACAGTTATTACAGTTTCGGCCGGAGCAATCAATTTTGCTGAAGCATCGCGGAAGCAATCAGAATCAGGGATATTATTTCGTGATGTTTATTAAAGTATTTTTAGGAAAAAAAAGTCTCTCTAAAGGATTTGGGGAGACAAAGATGGTAGTAGCAAGTAAAGTATGTACAGGGTTCCCCCTGCGCGAGAGTAGTCGGTCGTATCAATAATAAAGGATTCCGGTGGAAGAAATGAGGGGACGCGAGAGAGAGAAGCCAAGGAGACTCTTCGGGGCTCATGTTTATATGCGGGTTTATTTCTTTCACGGTCTGGTCCTCATTCACCGGTCGCATTATCTCGCTCTCTCGCTAACCCCGGGCGCATTAATGAATGTAAATCAATTAATCCTTCGAGTGGGGTTGCGAGCGATCGACGCGAGCTAATCCCAGCGAGAAGCAGAAGGGGAACCAACAAGAGGGAGAGCAGGAAGAGAAGAATAGAGATCCTCTAATAAGGTAATGTCACACTTTATGTCAAAATGTTTCAATTATAATATATGTGTGAAGATCTGACGTGAAAAATGTTAGTTTAATTAGTTGAGAGAAAGACCACTCGTGTATCGAATTATAAAATGAAAGAGAGAGTTTTTGTTTTTTATAACTACTAAAAAAAGCATAAAAAATAACATTGAAATTTGATTATTCAACGCTATGTTCTAGCAAAAAATAGCCGAAAGTAACAATTATGAGCTATTGATTTTCTTTTTTTTTTATACAAAATAAATTTTTATATCTATATAAATTGATGTGAATTACAAAATATATATTATTTTATAAAAAAAAAAAAAATTTGATGTTCACGCATTGGGGGTATTCTATGTGCT
>NW_021853485.1:6359149-6373207 GCF_003651465.1 Formica exsecta
AAAAAAAAAAAAATTTGATGTTCACGCATTGGTGGTATTCTATGTGCTACATGTATATATTAGCTGTATTTTATTTTATTTTTCACACAAACTCGTTTTCTAAAAATCCTTTTATAAGACGATCGTTTCTTGCATTATTACAGTTATTACAGTTTCGGCCGGAGCAATCAATTTTGCTGAAGCATCGCGGAAGCAATCAGAATCAGGGATATTATTTCGTGATGTTTATTAAAGTATTTTTAGGAAAAAAAAGTCTCTCTAAAGGATTTGGGGAGACAAAGATGGTAGTAGCAAGTAAAGTATGTACAGGGTTCCCCCTGCGCGAGAGTAGTCGGTCGTATCAATAATAAAGGATTCCGGTGGAAGAAATGAGGGGACGCGAGAGAGAGAAGCCAAGGAGACTCTTCGGGGCTCATGTTTATATGCGGGTTTATTTCTTTCACGGTCTGGTCCTCATTCACCGGTCGCATTATCTCGCTCTCTCGCTCGCATATTCCGCCTCTTAGGAACCAACCCCCGTCTCTCCCCGCTCCATCCCTCTCGCACTCTCGACAAGCCATTAAAATTCTGAGCGCCACACTGTTGAAAAATTACGGTACCCCTCTCGTTCCCACCCGTGTTGGGCTCCTCGCGATATTCTCTCTCGCTCACGACGATCGAGAACGAACATATCGAGCTCTCTCTTTTTATCTCCACCTCGCTACATCATTCTATCTCTTCTGGTTCATGTCTCTCCGCTCTCTGTCCTTGTCACGCTGCCATATCCACCATTCGACTCCTCTTCAGGGTCTACTCTTTACTCGGTTGCCTGTTCCCCTTGTAGCTTGTTCCTGTCTCGTTCTTTCACCTTTCGTACATCTCGTACTCTGGAAGTTTCCTTTACTCCGCTAATCTCTCTTTCTCCCTTCCTCGCTGCTGCTTTTATTCTCTCTCCTGTAGCCGTTTTCTTCCCTGTCTTTCCTTCGTCTGTCTCTTACCAATTCCCAGCCAGTAGTTTCATCTATCTCGCTCTTTTATCTTTCTCTTTCGCTCTCATTCTTTTGTATCTTATTTTCTTCTCCTCTCTTACATCTTTTATCTGTCTCGTACTAACTTGTACAGGGAGTCTGTTTTATTCTCTATTTTCTTATCTTTTTCTCTTTTTTTCTCTCTCTTTTTGTCTTTTAAATTCAATCTGTCTCACCCTGTCTAGTTCCTGCTAAGAATCATATCTATTCCTGCTTTTTTCTTTGTTTTTTTTCGCACTTATTTTCTGCAATAGTTTGTTTCTATCTTTATTTTTTGCTTTTCATCTATCTCTAGCTAACTTGTTTCCGCATTTTCTCTTCTAATTTAATTGCCTTCTTGTCTTTCCTGTCTTCCTGTGTGTAATCTATTCTCCCTTCTCTTTCGTTCTCTTATTCGATGTAGATTATACCTCTCTCCATTTTTAATGTCTCTTGTTTCTCCTCTCTTACATCTTTTATCTGTCTCGTACTAACTTGTACAGGGAGTCTGTTTTATTCTCTGTTTTCTTATCTTTTTCTCTTTTTTTTGTCTTTTACATTCAATCTGTCTCACCCTGTCTAGTTCCTGCTAAGAATCATATCTATTCCTGCTTTTTTCTTTGTTTTTTTTCGCACTTATTTTCTGCAATAGTTTGTTTCTATCTTTATTTTTTGCTTTTCATCTATCTCTAGCTAACTTGTTTCCGCATTTTCTCTTCTAATTTAATTGCCTTCTTGTCTTTCCTGTCTTCCTGTGTGTAATCTATTCTCCCTTCTCTTTCGTTCTCTTATTCGATGTAGATTATACCTCTCTCCATTTTTAATGTCTCTTGTTAGTTTCTACAAGAAGAGTTTCTGTCCCTCTTTTTCTTTCCTTCTCTTTCATTCTCATTCCATCTTGTACATTGGTTCTTTCTTTGTCTTTCAAGTGCCATCTATCTCTTGCTAGCTCTTCCTAAGAATCATGTCTGTTCTTTTATGTCTTTTTCGTTCTCACTCCGTTTGTTTCTTTCTTTGTCTTTCACGTATCATCTATGTCTTGCTAATTTCTGCTCTTCTCTTTTTTTCTTTTTCTTACTTTTCGTCTTCCTCATTCTTTCTCTATCTGTGTTTCACCTTTTATCTATCTAGTACCAGGACAGTTCCTGTTTTATGTTTCCGCTCGCTCCTCCCCCACACCACGTGTCTCTTGACTTTTGCTGACTTTACCTATCTAGAGGACAGCTCTGTAAAATATCTATCCAAAGAAGCGTCGAGATTCGATGTTTGAAGAGGCAACCTTGCGTTCTGAGAGGAGAGAAGAGAGTCTTCTCGTTCCTCGCCACAGAAATAAGCAATAAATTTGCGGGCCGCATCGCGCATACGTAATACGTTACGATATACAAGATTTCAGTCGATGAGTCTGTATATTCGTCGAACGCGACGACAAAGATCGCTGAAAAATCGATGTTATTGTGTCGCGCAACCAGAATATTCAGAATAATATTTTAAAACGTCGCTCCGTTATGAGCCAACAGTAAATAAGCATATTTTCTTTAATCTCTTCGATACTGAGTTGTTATGTATTGGAGAAAAAATCAAATTTTTTCGGTGAGATATTTCTGCGAGCCTTTACAAGAAGTCCTCGGATACTTTTTGAAGGGATTTTTCAAGAGAAGACTTATACACACACATACACACACAAAAGAATAAAACCAATTAATGCCGCCTAATTATACAATGTAAACATAATGTAATTTTTATTTTGCTTTCTGATTTACGTGTGAACTCGATAAATCCTGCAAGATATCTATTTCACATTTCTTGAAAATGGCACGTACAATTAGTTAAATTTATTTCACAGATGTTTCCGCTTGTTACGTACAATATATACGCTATTGCTTGTGTTTCTTTCTCTTTAAAAGCAAGTTTGATATCTTTCGCCGGCAAATCTCAGAAGGCTTTCTTATTTTTATTTCGTCGGCGATATCACTGCAAATGATCGTTCTACTGGAATATCGAATCGCGCTTACGTCGAAATGCATGACCCATACCGTATGTCGTGCCGCGATCACGCTTAAGCCTTTGAGGGTGAAATAAAGTAACGATATTGTTCATCGATACGGCGCGCTGGCCGAAGCGGACGATCAAAAGAGGCGCCAACCGAAAACCAGTTGTGACGAACGAATCGCATTACGCGGCTCGCTCGCGTTGTACATCCGCGGGATAACGCATGCATCATGGCCCGATCGCATTTTCCCTCCCTGCTTCCTTCCCCTCGCCGTTCCACGGGATACGTTGTTCTTCCTCCTCATGCATATGTCCCGCTCTTTCCTTCTAGTTTGAACCAGCCGACGTCCCTCTCTCGCCTCTGATGAAGTCCTGTCTCGCCGCTGGAAATATCTGCCCCCCGCGCGTCGCTTCTACCCCGTCAGCTCCCCTTAACTCAGCCACGCTCGACGCAAGCTCCGCGATTCGCAGCCAATCAATATTAATGACATATCAATTCATAGGAACAATGTAGCCAATTACGAGCGGCCATATTACCGCGGCTGTCTCTCATTTTCTCTCTCTCTCTCTCTCTCTTTCACTCCTATCTTCTTTGTTTCGTAAACTCACCTGGACAACTGAATGCGGTCTGTTATTTGACGATAATAATTATTGTCAGGATCTTCCTCGAGTGTTGTGAACCATCACCGACGAGATTGGGAGAAAGAGAACGCATAGGAGATTCGACGGCGGGGGATAGTCGATAATACTTATGAGTAACCATGATATTAAGAATTAATTAAATGAGATTTGTAATTTCTGCTTTTTATTTTGTTTTTCTTTGCAATTCTATTTATTATGTCTACGCAAAAAATTAAAGGGATCGAAAAAATAGAGAACAATCAAGGAAGGATGATCGCTGGTAATGATATGCGTACTGATGTAATATAAGATTAATATACAAAAGAAACAATATAAAAAATAATACATTTTCATAAAATAGAGATATATAGAATTCTATGACATTGTTTACATCGGAATTGTGCACAAATATATATTTTGAAATAATGTACAAATATAAATATATATATGTATATATATATGTACATACGTATACTATATCATTCAACGGATCATCCCAGTTTTTGGGGTATAAAGTAATTTCGAAAAGAAACAAAATCTTTATTGTTCAAACAAAAAATTCTCCTAATAACGTGAATCGAGCGAAATAGTCATTTCCTTTCAGGAACAATTAAGTAAAGTGCAATCAAGTGACTGCAATTACGAGGGGAACAATTCGCGTCGATTGGAGCTTGTCAGAAAATTTGGGTGAAAGTTTCTAACTCGATCCCGTACGCGATCTGTAAGTGTTCGTCAAAGAGAGATAGAGGAAAAAGCCTTTCGATCGCGCAAAGATTAACATTTACGAATGCGCGTCAATTATACATTGCGTACGACGCATAACGTAATTCTGTATACCGCGATGTATTCGAACGGAGAATAGAGCACATCGGAGTTTCTAATTAACGCCCGTCGCAATTAACAGCGCTACGGCTAATGACCGAATTGCTGTTTGCGTCCCAATCGCTGACAGAGTAATTTTGATTAATTATAGGCGCGATAATGCCGAGAGACCCTGACCGAAACATCGGCTTTGCGTTTGGAACAATACGCGCGCTTAGTGCGTTTTGCGGTGCACTTGCTCGGCTCCATGACATAATGCGAGTGAATCTATATGAGTCGAACGAAATGTATTCGAGAGTAACAAATATAATGTTTTCGAATATGTATATCTGCATTATTATTTTATATCTTAATTATGTCACACAGATTTTTCGTAATTAGCTATTTCACAAAAAAGTTTAGCCTTTTCATATAGCGTAGAATTATTAGTACGTCGGCATATTATAAAACGCCAAAAACGCTTTTTAGTTAAAAGCTAAATTTACAAAGAGCTAACGAGACATATATAAAATACACGTTGAAGTATATTTATAAATATATATTTTAAATTGTTTATTTGTTAATAATGAATTTATTGTATACATGAAATATTGTAGTCAGAGACTTGCAATATTCTTTTTTATTAATATAATAAATAAAGCATTACTGAAAATTAAAATTTCTTGTACGATTATTGAAGACTGTCTAAATATAACAGTAAGTTATAAATATACAGAGCGCTAAGAAAAATTCAAAAACATGAGTTTTAAAAAATAAATTTCACGAAAAAAGTAAAAAAGAGAGAGGAAAGAGAGAGAAGATAGTTTAGAAGTTTGAGTTTAAAAGTTTGATTATTAAGATCTATGCGGAAGAATATTTTTGGATAAGCCGTATGATATAAAAAAATTGTTTTCCTCGTTTACTTATTATTTTAACAAATAATTGTATTTTTTTACGGAACAATAATTTTCTACACTATTTCTTTATAATTCTCCTAACGTATCATCAATAGATATGAAGTTCTCTTTTTTGAATAAGCGAGTATTTACGAGTGAAACAATACGGTTTGTGTATTTACACGCGATATCTGGCCGGAGTGCGAAAGTCCGCAGCTTTCTCATGCGAAAATTCAAGAAATACGTTCGGGAAGAAACGATAAAAAAGGGCAAGAAGAAGGCGAAGGGATACGAAACTTGACGCAAAGGTCTCACTCGACAATCCCGTCACGTTTCGATGCCACTGGGGGGTGTTCACGGCATGTGGTCTCACCAACCCTCTGCCTTTTCTCTCCACCTTCTTTCGCACCGCTCTCGCTCTTCCTCGCACAAACAGGCGAGTTCCTTTATCCTTATCCTTCCTGCATCCTCTTTGTCCATTTTTACATCCCTCTGCCGATCAGGGCACGTTTTACTCGGCGGGGTGAGAACTCCCCCCGGATTTCGAATCGACCGGAGCCAGTCTCTTCACCCTTGTTATAAATACTAATTGCTCTATACAAACGTTCGAAATGTGTTTAACGTTTCTTTGGCACGTGATCCCTTCGCCACCCTTTCCCTTCCCCCTATGCTACTTTCTCACTTTTTCTGTTTCTCTCTTCCGCGCGACATAGGGACAGTTTTCCCCTTCTCGCCACCCTCCGCGGTTTAGCTGTTACAAGTGCAATTAGGATTTCACTTTGATAATCCATCTAGCCTATTAGTTTGTTTCGTCTGACAGCAAGCTATATTGAGAAGACACGGAGAAGATATCAAGTTGAATCGTCATAGAATTTCATTATAAAATGTAAATTAATTCTATATTATACTAATTCTATACCATACTCTAAATAATTCTATATTATATACATATCCTCTTTAACATTTGAAAAGTATATATACACATGTGTATCATATATTTAATTACGAAATAATTCTAAATTGTATGTGATTAAAGAATTTGTAAAACAACAATTATGTAAAAACTAGAACCGTAAATTCTTTTTCCACTATAAATTTCTCAATACAATATTATCAAAGATTTAATAATAGATACTAAATCTCAGAGTAATGTTTGATTTATTTTGTCACACCGTATAATAGACTTTGACGTCATGAGAAATTTATATTATAGCAGGACTTGAAATATTGATGCTGACAAAAGAGAGAAAAAAATATATATTTTTTATTCAAACAGTATATTTATCTACATATTACTTTGACATGTATAGATTTAAATTGTACGCGATATTAGCGAGAACGTATATCTCGCAGCGTACGAACGAGCAAAGCCGGCTGGTTAGTTGGTAGTCGTTACCTGAGATCATCCGTCTATCCCGGGATACGGTAGATAGCGGAGAGATTGCTTTCGCGTTAACCGGATACAGGCAAACGTAACATGCAACTGCGTATGCGTGCCAATGTGCGAGGATGAACAAGGCCTCGCTCGTCGCGTTACTCGTGGATATGTGCGGTGATTGATACCGGCTCGCGCGTATGGACGTACCTAATGAAATAGATAACGCGTATCTTGCACGACTGCACATCCGCGTTTGAGCATCGATGAACAAATAACGCTATGTGTACCGGTTCTGACGAATCAGCAGCTACGTAAATACGCGTGAATATTATCACGAAGATTACAGGAAAAGATCATCTTAAGTCTTCATTAAAGATATTTAAAATATTTAATTTTAAAAGGGCTTATGTGTATCCGTGTGTGTGCAATTATACCATTTTATCAACCAAAAAATTTATGTATGTACGTTGAACGATATTTAAGTAATAATTAATAAATGTGTGTTATTTGGTTTTTAAATATAAAATAATAGTTTTTAATCTAAAAAGTATAAATTTTAATGTATATAATAGAAAGAGAGAAAGATTTCTCTTTCTCTTTCTTTATAGTTTTCATATTTTATAATAATTCGAAATAATTATCATAATGTGTCAGTTCTCGCAAAAGTATTACTATGATATATTATTATTATTACTGAAAAGAATCAATGTTGATGATTAGAAAAAGATGACTGAAATAGATGGGATGTGTCATTCGATTCAATGGAATTAATTTTGTTTGACGCGAATTTGTCAAAGCACTTGTCTACCATAATCCCGGAATTCTTTCCTTTCAAGCGTTTTCCTTCGAGCAATTTTTTGGGATCCGCTCGAACGAGCGAGGGAAATACGGCGGCGTTGAAAAATCGCCAGATAATAGATTAGTCAACTGACAGATGGCTAGCTATATCGTGGAAAGGAAGATACCACGGTGTCGGATTTAACAGAAGTTGAAAGAACAGCCACGTGTAGCCCAGCATGACGATATATCCATCGTCTCTTTCTCTCACTTGCTTCTTCTCTCTCCTTCTCTCTCTCTCTCTCTTTCTGTCTCTCCCTCTCCCCCCCCCCTCTCTCTCTCTCGTCCAACTCGAGTTTTTAGTTTGTATCTCTGTCACGATCTTAGGATCTTACATAATAAGGAAAACGAGCAATTACAAGCGTGGTAACGCGATGCTATTTACAGATCTTTATTGCATAATTTTTATATGCCATTCAATCTCGGGACATATAGAATGCTGGTTTTTCTAGAAATTACTTTAAAGAATATCGCATTAAAAACTATGAGATAGAAGATTTTTTTTGCATTGAATTCTATACATCACCATCTTTTAGAAGAGTCTAAATGTTGATTGCAGCGAGTATTCTAATGGAAGATACGAATAGTTAACTGTAACTCTTTGGCTCTACCAAAGTTAAGCGGATTTCCACGCGAGCAGGATTACTCGTTGCGAGTTCACTTTACACAGCTGACATACAACTATAGCTGCCTTCTCTCTGCGACTCTCTCAGCTGGATGACGAGCAAGGGACGAGAAGCGGTTAAAAATAAAAAGAGGAGAGACAAGGAAAATCTGTTATGCTGCAACAAAGTATTCCCACATGACGTCTTCCATTCTGTTTACATGCCGTCATCGATACATTTATTTGCGCGATCGTAGCACCAACGGAAACGACCTAATTAACGGCGAGATTATGTTCGTTACGGAAGCGAGACGCGGCTCCGTTCCGCAAACAAACGGAATATAATGCCGCGTGCGGGATTATTAGAAAACTCACGTACCATGAAACTGTGAAATATATTTACAAAAACAAAAATGTTTCGGATAAAATGTTGCACAAGCGCTATTCATCAAACATAATATGAATGTGATTTATTATACATATGTCCATGTGTTTTATAAGAAAGTAAAACTCTTTAAACTCTTATCTTATGATCATTACGCGATCTTTTTTATTGTCATAAAAGAAATTGATGCAGGTTTCCATTCGTGTGATTCGCCAATGGCGCGTTGCGAAGGCCATCAACGGCATGTATAGTCGAGGGCCAACGAGGACCGTAATATCTCGCGATAATCAATTCCAGTTCTTTAAATCACGACCGAAAAACTCGATTATCCTGTTTACCTTGGAGCGAGCTGTTCTTTCTGCGGCCTGTAGCGTAACGAATCGTGCGAAATTGCCGCTCAGGTAGCTTCAAATATACAGGGTGGTCCACTTTAATCTAACTGCAATTTTTTCCAAAACCATCGATGATCCAACAAATATTTAAAAACAGGATCAACAAATTTTAAATGACATAAAAATTTAATGTTAGTATAGTCTTTTTAATAATTTTAGATACACTATTATATCTTTAATGCGATATAATCTGGACCATAAAATTAGATACTAAAGATACAATAACTTTATCTAAAAAAATGTGCCTTTTTAAAAAAAATCTCCATTTTGAAAAAAAATATTATGATACAGTATCAAGTTTTTGAAGGCACAATGTATTATAATATCAAAAATTTAGCTTTGAAAAATAATAAAATGTAGCTTTTGATAGCAAATATTCATTCTTCGAATGAAAATTGAGCGGCAAAATGAAAATCAAGCACCATATATTTCGGCATTTTGTACAAAATAAATTCCGTACCTCGCGTTATACGGTGTCACGAACCTACAACCTGATGTATTTTCACGAAAATCCCTCGGGGCAACGGCAATGGGAATTTTCGCAATAAGGAGGCGCGTTTATTGCTGGAGAAAAACGCAGGCGCTGTTCTTTACGATCTCCTATTTTACGAACGGGTTGAAAAGTTTTCGCAGCACGACAAAGAACAGACCCCGAAGATGCTAAGAGTTTAAGTCGCAAGTTGTACGCAACGCGTATCGAGTTAAACACACCTGTTACACTCAAAGCGGCCGAAATCGCACTAATTCAATTAGCAAGTAACACGATTTCGCCTGCCAATCACCTCGACCCGCCGTTAAGTAGACTAATTATCCTTTCTTCTCATCGGGCTGGCGCGCATGGCGCAACGCCGTTTGTGCGCTAATTGAATTTCACGTCCCGCCACTTCGCAGAGTTACTTGTGCAAGAATGCCAGTCCATCGATTCCGTACAATTTTCCCGCTACACCGATCGGCCTGTCGTGATTTACCGCTTTCAGTCTCGACGCTTAAGTACGATTAATCAATCGGCATACAAATGAGATACATGATTTAATCTCTCTTTTAAGCAAGACAATTTATAAATATTTCTTTAAGTATTTTTTGAAATAATTATTGTTCTAAATTGTTCTGGAATACTGGTTAAATTTCTTATTAAACTATGATATACACTGTTTATTTTGTTGCTACTTTACTTTAGAAAAGATGGAATTTTAAAAGGTAATCTAAAGAAAGTTATATTTATATGTAAATGTAAAAGAGAATTATAAAAAAAAAAAATAAATATGCAAAAGTTTCTTCTTATTTTTAACGTGATAAATTAAAGCAATTGACGTAGATATCGAAGATCTTTGCAAAGGGATTGATCTTTAAAAATACATTATCAATTTCCTTTAAAGTGCATTCCATCATCCGATTTATTTTACAAGACTTAATTCAGCTTTACACGAATACGCTATGTAAAGCTGCAACGCATTAACTTCTTCACGGGACTGGCTAATGCATCTAAAATAATTTACGACATTTCTGGGTCAACGAACAGGGGGCCTGGCGTTAAAGCGAGTTGAGCAAATAGGACGACGAGAAAGAAGAACGAGACGAAATGAAAGCGAGACGGAAGAAAATGAAAAGGGAGTACGCAGGCAAGAGAATCATGCTGGATAAAGAGAGGGCGGAATAAAGAACGACCGCATATATACACTTGCTCTTGCGAAGAGGCAGGGTCTAAAAAAGCTAGCGCCAAACTGTGCGCGCATTCGTGAATAATATGAAAAAATCTGATTCGTCGAATTTAACGAATCTTCCATCCACTATTCACGAATTATAAACGAATCACGAATATGCATTAACATAAGAAGAGAGCTGGCGCGTGTACGAGCAAAACACGAACAGTGCCCCGCCGCACCGCTTCCCATTGTGCGCGGACCCTCTGCCACTCTATAATGCTCGTTTGGAATAACCCGGTGTCGTGCTCGTCATTTTACGTGTCTCTAAACTACCTATTGAAATCTCGATGATAAAACGCGGCTAATCCCGTTCGTGGTTCGACGCCAGTGGCAGACTTGTGAAGAGCGCTTTTCTGAGAATAAAAAAATAATAAGACGACAAGTCGAATCACAAAAAGAAATAAGAGCGTCAAAGATACTAGTAAAAAAGAGGATTATAATTATTATTTTTAATTGTGAAAATATAATATATAGTTTAATCACGTGCAGGCTAATTATTTATAAAGATTTACTATATTGATTGAGCATTTAATCATTCGGAAAAAATTGGATTTAATTTATATGTATTTATATTAACTATCGCTCTCTCGTTGTAATTTAAAGAATATTATATCACATCTTCAGAAGATGCATCGTTGCATTAATTTTTCTAAGCAATATCTTAACTTGATCTCAAGTATCAAACATTCATAAGCACGGTATTGACGTGGTTGATATTGTAAAAAATAAAACACATCGGAAACGGATTATATTATTCATATTAATTGTAATCATTTCGGCTATATTGCATCGCATCCTTAGGATATATATTCCGCCTCATTTGCATTAATCACACAAAACGATATTTTCGCTTTGATAGAATATCATTAGCGGTCCGATACACACACAGGAATTAACGCCTCACGATAACCGGTGGGTTCGAGTTTACGTGATTACACCGTGATTATAGATATGACGCAGAGCGTTTAAGCGCGCCGGCGGATAAATCGAGGCCGTTGATATTCGCTTAGAAATCCGTGTCATTCCACGCTTTGCGTAGGTGTCCGCAAATAATTACGTCGCGTGGCGAATGAGCCACATGAATTCCTTTCTCACGCTCGGCGTGTCGATGTCCGGCGAAACACACACACACACACACACACACACATATAAAGACATATTATTTTAAATCCCGGACATATAATAATACATGTGTGTGTATACATATAATAATTACAAAAACAAATAATGCTCAGTTTAATCTTCCAATCTATTTTTATTATTTATGGGAATATATTAAAATTAAAATAATAAGATAAATTTTTCTCATCTAAGTAATTATTAAAGCTGCGACAAAGATATTATTTTAATTCATAATTATATATTAATAAAAAAAAAAGATAGAAAAAAGAATAATTAAAATTGTGTAGAATAATTAGAACCGTGTGTGTAGAAAAAGAAATGTAAAATTAATTCTATCATTCTTTCCTTTTGTGTTTCACAATTATAAAGTCGTCGTATTGAGAATCATTTTGCCAAAAAAAAAGAAAGAATCAACCGCGTTTCAGGAAAGTTTACCTGGAAAAAAGAAGTTAAAGAGGGCCTACGCGTAAATACATTGGCCGGTACACAGAGAGGAGTGTTAAAAAAACGAAAGCTGAAATAAAAGGGACCATTGTTTATTATCCGACTCGAAAGCCGTGCAAAAGAGAAAAAAATGTATAATAGAGGGAAAGGAAAAAAACAGAGAGAATGAAAGAAGGCTCCCCTTTATTTTCACGGTCGGTGACAAATTTTCCACTCCGCATCAAGCTCCGCTTGGTCTCCGATCGAGCGATTCCGATGTAAATCACTTCATCGTCGGAGCTTTACATACAGTCGATCGGTTGAACCGTTGCTCGCTATATCCGACAGATCGACGTCGTCTGTAGTCCCGTAGCTTAGACTTAATTACTGCGATTAGCGTGAGAGGCGGCTCACTATATCTGCGCGTATTACACAGCTCGAGGCAGCTGGCCTCAACTCACTCTCTCTCTCTCTCTCTTTCTCTTCCCCCCTCTCTCTCTCTCTCTCTCTCTCTCTTGTCTTCTCTTTATGTGTGTGTGTGTATCCCTATGTCTGTCACTGCTTCTATCTATCTCCAAGAATTCAGAAGGGCTCAGGAACGTAGTGACGTGAGTGAGACAGTCGGCAACCAGTAAACCCTTCTAGTATGTACTCGTATTTCTCTCTTTTTCTCTCTTTCCTCTTATATATACACTATCACCAAGCCAGTAGTGGAATTATTAAACGATCGCCCTGCCCTACAAGTTCCGCCTTATTAACACTGCGATCGTAATTTTTATTTATTTTTTATAGATATTTGAGCTAATGATTCATAAGATACTGAATGATTATCAGCCATTACATGAATCATGGAGAACAGAATAGTGTGATATGTATGTTAGTAATAAAATATATCCTAAAAATATAGTAATGGCTAACGTGAAGTTTTAAATTATTCTTATATTAAAGCAAAATTATTATAATGATATAATCGGCTTATTTTCGTATTTTCACCAAATACAGAGAAAACATAAAAAATGCAAAAATTATATTTCTAATTTTATCAATTACAAAATTAAAAAAACATTATATACTGCAAGAAGTACAGGAAAACACATTTGATTAATAAAGTAGTTAGCTCTTCAAGGATCTCAACAAACAGTCAGCCAAGTTTACTCCTCGTTATAAATTGACGTGTTATACATTTTTCATCATTCTGCCAAGAGACACGTAATCTGTATTTTACGTCGAGAAAATGCACTCCCAGTAAAACGAGAAACCGGTTTTTTGCGCCAGATCCTTCAATTGGAATCGCACAAATAACAGCTTACGATCCATTAGCGACGGCGTTGCGCGTTTCAGACATAATTATTTAAAGCGATTACATTTTACTATAATATGCAGTATTCAGTAACCACAAATGCATCGCCAACCACAAAGTTGATCTGTCCGCTCTCTGTTCCAGCTATACCCGGGCAAAGGCGTAGCCTACGTACATACATACGTGCGGGATTCAGACAGGCTTCTGTGTCAATGACGTAGAGAGAGTAGAACGCATCTACCTCCCTACCTCCCTCACCTTCGCACGTAGATTCTCGTTTCCGTTTCTCTCAGCTTCCATCTGCGTTGCGCGTTCTCTCCACTATTCTGCACTACTCTCCATCTACATCCCTCGCTCTTCCACATACCTCTCTCTCTATCTTTCAGTCTCTTTCATCCTCGCTCTCTCCTAACTTCCTGTCTTTATTTATCTCTATCTATCCATGCAATGGCGTAAGTAACATGTACGGAGTTTTACTGCGGCGTAAAATACAAATATTTATCCTGTGATTTTAATAAACATCAATCTTGATTAATCAAGCCTATAATAATAACTTATGACAATAAATACGCTAAAAAAAAAAAAAAAAAAAAAAAAAAAGAAAAACCCCAGGCAACAAAA